>NW_027466506.1:1612500-1707500 GCF_050575085.1 Anarhichas minor
TAGCGTTACCTCAACTGTTCATCGTCTTGAACACGTCGGTGATCTCTGTTCTCCTCTCCCTTTTGATAATCGTCCTGTTTGCGGTCCTACAGTTCAATAAGAGCACAAGTAAACACAAGTTAGGTTACTAACGTTACATCTTAACACTGTAATTGGTGATTCACTTTATTTATGTTAACTTAGCTTGCTATGCTGTTAGCTAGCTAACCTTTCTAAGGCTAATTGAGCTTGAGCTAGCTAACGTCACAGAGCTAACGTTAGCTCCACCAACATTAGCAACCTAATGTAATGAAACAGACCAAGTGAAACATTATCTGAGATGTCAACAATTCAATAATCATGAAGACAAAACAATACTAGAGACTTTGAATTTGAATTTCGGATGATAAGTTACCTCGGCTCCTCGGTTGATCTCCACATGGCTGTGCTCAGAAGGATGAACTGAAGCTGTTGTGTCCAAAGTCACGTTCAGGAGCAGTCGGTCACGTCTTGTCACTCAAAAATGACTTTTAGGCAATGAGCAGTTTGAATAATAAAAATATTCTATCGTCATTACAGACACATTAACCTACAATAGACAGTACGATGTAGATGGATCGTGATTCACTCAACTTGTATAGAGAAGCGTGTATCCACCTCTTCACAAAAAATACTGTATCATGCTGTTAAATTACAGTAGTCTGCTATTATTGTTAATTGACGGCATTAACTGTTAATTTACAGCATTGACTGTTAATTTACATGTGAGGATGAACATTTAACTGTATGTTACAGTTATTATGAAATACTGTAAGATACCGTTGAAAATCCACCGTAAATTTATATATATATATATGTATATATATATATATATGTATATATATGTATATATATATATATATATATATATATGTATATATATATATATATATATATATATATATATATATATATATATATATATGTATATATATATATATATATATATGTATATATATATATATATATATATATATATGTATATATATATATATGTATATATATATATATGTATATGTATATATATGTGTATATATATATATATATATGTATCAAACAAACACAGGACTTTCAACCAGTAGACTGGTGTTCAAGACATCATGTTTGTGATGTGTTTTCCATACTTATGTTACAAGTTGGCAATATTCTCTGAAATGGTGAATCAAATGAAAAAATTAATTCCCATCATTGAATGTGAGGCTTTCCTGTGTGAAGGCGTTGGTGTGCTTCAGACCTCCTTCCCTAATGCCTTTCCAACATCCGAATATAACATTCAGAAACTGACCATGTGACGATCACATGTGTGGCCTTTCAGAACATGTGGAGACACTCTAAACTTTGGATTTCTTCAGACTTTGAATGATCTTGGTAAGTTGAAGCATATTGAACTAGTATATTTTTCTTTTTTGGGGGGTGGCCACAGTTCAGTATGTTTTGGGTTCAACAGGAAAAACAATCAGAAAATAAATGGTTTTGATAATTTATTTTGAAAATTATTAATATTCATTGACCACAATTCCTACTTCAACAGTTGTGGCATGCACATACTGGCATATTGTCAATAATAACTAAATAAAAAAATGAAGACAGAAATATCTGTTATTTAAATGTTAAGTATTTGTGATTCTGCAAAGCTTCATCATGAGACTCTGACCTGTTGATGGTTCTGGAGCTGGGCTGTAGGTGATGCCTGTTTATAGAGGGCAGTACAAAGGACTCACTAGAATGCACATTGTAGCATTTTAAGCATATGCTTTAAATCTGTATTGTCTATGATCCCGTATGCGCAGTGATACTCTACAGCAGGGGTGTCAAACTCCTCTTCACTCTGGGCCACATCAGCATCATGGTTTCCCTCAAAGGGCCGGTTGTAACTGTAAGACTGTATAACTGTAACTACTCCTAACATATTGTTAAAAATCTCTGCTTTTGATTATTGTTTATTCAAGTGTAAAAATATTGTACATGTAGTTATATAAATGTAAAATGATATTTAAGCACATTTCTGTTATTATAACATAAATCATTTTAATTTAGGGTTAAGAAACCCACATTACTCTATCAAAGATCAAACTTTTAATGAAAATAACAAAGACAAATATCATCAAACACAAGTTATTACATTAACTTTGTTCAAAGCTATTTTTGTCACCTCTCTGCATCACTAATGTCCCTGCCGTCGTCCCGTGCATGGCAGCTACATCCAAGAGCTCCTCACTGAGGTCAGGTCTGCCTTGAGCCTCTTACAAACACTGATAGATGATGTATCTCGTCTCTTAGCTAGCTGTGTTGTTAGATTGCTGCTAGTTCCTGAACTCGGTCTGCGATGGTGTTTCTTCACAAACTGACATTTGTAAAAGTCTGTATCTGGTCGGAGCTCACCTGCTCACATACCTTTAGCAGCACTGGGCTGTAGCTTCTGTAAATATATTCTGCTGTGATTGCACTCTGCCTTTTAATTCTTGGACAATTTGATGTTTTTCTTGGAGGCTAAATTTAGCTCCATGTTTGGTGTCAAAATGCCGACATGAATAGTATCCTTCATCACCGACACGCATCATAACACAGAAGACAGACCCGTTTTTCTCCTTGAAGCACAAACATGTATTCGCTTTCCCATTTTAAATTACATCTTCTTCCCTCTGCATCAATTTTTCTCTCCGTGGACATTTTGGGATTATTTGTCGATCTTTTTCAACTCAATCACTTGTTGGAAAACCACTTTACGGGCTGTTCCCTCTCCTGTCCACCTGTTTTTAAAAAAGAGGTAATAACTAATTAACCATATTGTTGTTACCAAGTGACTGTTAGGACAAGTAATCAATGTCCAGCCACGGTGATAATACTTCACAACATGCTATCTCATAATTTCAACTTTCTATCTCATAATTTCGACCATGGGGATATTTTTTTTTGCTGGTAGATTCACGGGCCACATAAAATGACGTGGCGGGCCGCCCGCGGGCCTTGAGTTTGACAGGTGTGCTCTACAGCATCAGCTACAGTCTCAAACGATCACCTTTTGCTTTTCATTGCAACAAAAAACCACAAGTTCAAATGTAAACTCATTTCCTGAAGGGCCAACATACATAAATGGTGACAATGATCAACAAAGGCACGTCACCTTCTCCATTTTATCCAAACCCTCCTGTCCTTACTCGTCTCCTTATCCCGCATCCTAACCTGTTAACAACATGTGGTGCCTGCTCGCTCTCCCATCTGCATTGTCCTCTTCCTCCTAATGTAAAAACATACGATTAACTCAAAAAAAGGCATCATTTGTTTGGGCGCGGTCCCAGAGCGAGTTGTTCTGGCCCCCGTGTACGACGCAGAGATCATTTGTTGGTGTTAACTAGCACACGTGTCGGAAATAAACACTGCGCTCGAATCCGCTCCATTAATAACACACCTTTGCTTTGGTGCCCGCTTGTTTCTGCTGCTGCTGCATTTTGTCACTTCACCGTCTTACTTTCCACGTCTTTTGCGGTGCACGAGCGCGTTTGCAAAGTAGGGTTTGTTTGTGTGCATGGGATGCATATATGTACTGTATGTACACAGTGTGTACAATGTGGGAAAGAAGTGGCAACCGTCAAACCGATAAATGGCACACTGGAAAGTCCTTTTCCTGGAATTTGTGAACATGCATCCTTGCAGTAATGTAGAAACAAAAACAAGTAATGTGTGTGTGTGTGTGTGTGTGTGTGTGTGTGTGTGTGTGTGTGTTTATGACTATTTTTGGGTGGCTGGCATTCAGGAAAAACTCGCAGAATGTCACAAGAATCAAATAACCCTCGAAAAACCCACCATCCCCCTGCTCACAACGGAAAGAAGCATTCCTCTCATGAATATGTAAATACATCACAGAGGAGTCGGCGCTTATTTGAAGAACTGCTGCTTTTGTTTCCCAGCAATTAATAGTACAAACAACTAACCTCTCTCTCTCTCTCTCTCTCTCTCTCTCTCTCTCTCTCTCTCTGAGTGGAAGAAGTGCTGAGTTGACGGAGCGTGTTCGAGAGCGATTAACACTGATTTTTCCGGTATTTTTTCATCACTAGTTAACGTTGGATGTGATAGTGTATCTCACGGTGTTTGTGTGAACATTTAGCTGGTTTTAGGGTCTTTGTGAGTGGTTGCAGTCGATCAGTGCGAGCTGGTCGGCGTGCTAAACGCCACCATGGACATGACCGAACTCGAGGAAACACGGCATAAAGATCCCGCCGACTTTCCCGGTGTCAGTGGAGGAATGCAGCCTGGCAGTGGGTGAACTTGTCGGACATAGCAGTGTGAAGTCCGCTGCGCGAATGAACAATGCCGTGGTCATCTTTTTAGATACCATCGGAAATGCGGAAGTGGTGATTGACAACGGGATCGAGGTGGGCGATGACTTCTTCCCCGTGTGCCCTCTCTGCACACCGGCTGTGAAGGTAACAGTGTCCAACGTCCCACCGTTCATCAGAGATGAAGACATAACCAGAGAACTATCGAGATACGGGAAGATAGTGTCTGGGGTGAAGAAGGTGTCCTCTGGGTGCAGGTCTCCTCTCCTGAAGCACGTGATGTCTCACAGGAGACAGCTGCTCATGATCCCAAACAACAGGAGCAAGGGACTCAACCTAGTGTTCAATACTAGTGACCTAGTGACTTTGACTATGTAATTTATGCAACAACTGATGACTTTAAATGTTTCAGTTGTGGAACAGTGGGTCATCAGAGCAGAACGTGTCCTGAGAAAAACAGCTCTCATAAGGACCAGAACCAGAACCAGACAGGTACTGAGGAGGGCAGAGGGGACAAACAGGACGGACAGGACGGGCCAGATGGGGTCCAAAAGAGGAGGGAGGAGGGGACGAGCGGGTTACAGGACGAGGGGACAAGTGAGAGCCAGGAGGTGAGGGTGGAGGAAACAAGTGAGACCCAGGAGGTGAGGGAGGAGGGCACAAGTGGGGTACAGGAGGTGAGGGAGAGTACTGGAGGACAGGTGGAGACAGGTAGGGAGGTGGACATGGAAGCAGACGAGGAGCAGCTCAAAGCCCCTCAGCTGAAGAGGAAACAGAGGAGACAGCGGAAGCTCACAGGCAAAGAAAGCTGCAACTAAAGAAAGTGGAGGAGCGGCAGAGTGTGAGTCCAGTCTGGAGGAAGACTCTGAGTCCAGTATGGAAGAGGACTCTGAGTCCAGTCAGGAGGAGGGCGCTGCTGCTGACAGTGAACCCTCTAAACACGGTGCTGGCAGCTGTAGGAGCTCTGGAGACTACAGCGTGGAGAAGATAAAGGAGTTTCTGAAGAGGAGTAAGAACGTGAGAGGAGCCAAAGTGGAGGACTACCTCTCTGACAAGGAGAAGCTCTCCAGCTCTGCAAGGTCTCACATGAGAAGCAAGGACAGAGGAGGTCTCACGAAGCAGGAAGGCTTCAGACTAAAGAAAATAGTTCACAAAGTGAACAAAGAACTGGACAAAGATGGAACTAAGTGAGGAAAAAATCTCACAGTCTAAAGACAATCAAAGACACATTTATGTTTGTTGGACTTTATTTGGTTAACCGTTTTAAATGGTAAAGAAACATGTTCAAAGAAAATAAAGGTTTTCTAAAAATCAAAATCTCTCTCTCTCTGTCTCTCTGTCTGTCTGTCTGTCTCACTATAGATATAGTTCACACAGTGGATACAGCTCTCTCCTCACCCAGCTCCCTGGATGGATTTGGAACGGTTTAAAAATGGCGGCAAAAACAGATGGCCCGTTTATAACTTTTGTTTATTCAAAGTTTATCTCTATTAAAGTTTGTAACATAAAGAAACTTCTACTTTTCCAATTTGGTAAATCTGAGTTAAGGCTCATGCACTGGTCAATTTTGAGATTTTAATTCAATAACATGTCTTCTTTTAAACTAATGGAAAGAACATTTCTGTATAATGGGTGTTCTCTTAGAAGTCAGGAATAAATAGTTGTAATATTTTGAGATTTTTTTTTTTTAATATTGCAAGAATTGAGTGGAAATTTTATGAAAATGAAAGCTGCGAGCAGCATTGATCGGACCCTCGCAACTTCACACACGCAGATTGTACTGAAAGGACTCTGGGTGACGCGGCCATGTCCAGTGGTCAAATGTGCTTCAATAAAATGAGACAAACAGTATCTTGGGTTTGGTCCTCATACCGAGGCACTATTCATTAAACAAAATTCAACTTCAGCACCAGAGTGGTGTGTTTCTGATCTTAGCTGTGTCCAAACCTCATTTGCCCCCTGTTTAGACACCCCAGTCCTCAATCTTCGTGATTTTCTGATAAATAGATGAAGGGGGGGGTCTGTCACATTGGGGGGTCTGTCACATTATATGAGTAGCCAAGTGCTGAGGGAAGGGGGCATCTGTCCACCCTGCACAGGCTACTCCTCAAATATTAATAATGATAAAGAGCAAAAGCTGACCAGGGCCCGGGGCCCACAACAAGCGTCCCCTTATTAGAATAACCCCTGCAACTCTCTATGTCTCACGCACACACACACACACACACACACACACACACACACACACACACACACACACACACACACACACATATGCACTCAAGTGAAGACATATTCTGAAGACTGATAACGTGAGAGTATGCAAACGCACACAAATGGGACAGACATGCAAATGGACACCCATAGGGACTGGGAAGAGGATTCCCCTCTGGCCAGAGAGCCCATACTATTCACCCCCCCCCCCCCCCCCCCCCAATACCCTCCTGACCCATGTCACACACAATCAGCCTCCCAGTCCAGCACACACACTCCCTGTCTGTTTCCAACACACCACATAACTCCCACCTACACACAGGGCCTGTGTCTCTCCCAATGCGTCCACACACACATACACACACACTGAGACGTGGAGGGTGCCTCACCCCTGGACCCCGTCGGTCATTAGTATGGAGGCCTGTCTGTGTTTGTTTGGCTTCTAATGGACCATTTAAATGCAGAATATTCACAGCAGACAGGGCCATCCTCGGGGACGGCGCACACAGAGGCCTGAATATGCTTTGGCTCCATTATCCTGGAGGAAGTTATCCTTATTATCATCACACAATGCCACACTGACTGGCAATGAGTTAGTGTGCTCTGGCCCTCGGCTGACTCTCTGTGAGTAGCGCGGTGAACGGAACGGGTTTGATCGCCAGAATTCACAGCACCTGCAACACTGACTCCTTATTCTCATCTAACTCTGTTATATCATTTATTTCACATCTTACTTTCCTTGATAAATTTACAACAATTTTTGTCTCAGTGACTTTGCTACTGTCTCCTTCAACCTACAGTATATGAAAGGATTTATTTTTGTTGTTAAAAAGTCCTATTTTGAAAGTTTTGGCTTAGTTTGCTGAGTAAGGATAACTACGGCTCACAGCTGTTTGACAGTCAGGAGAAAACCCTGACATCATAGACGGGGCCAGACACGATGAATTATACCGATGCATGTTCTCGACAGTATGTCCTCCAAGGCATTCATGATGTTGCATTCAGTTGTACACAAAATAGAACGCCACTCAAAGTCGGAGTTCCTACTTGTAAATTCGGGGCAAATCCCTTTACCCCGACTTCAGGAAGAAGCAGTTGTCTGCATCCCGTTATCATTCCCAGAGCGTCAAATACCAACAATGTGTCCCTTTATGCAGCCCTCGGCATCTGATACTGAAGCACAAGTAACGACAACGTAAAACCCATCCGCGCCATGATTAGACGGACAGAGAAGATGTTTACAGACCACACAGAACTTTCAAGGAGATAAGCGAGTGTTTTTGTTTGAATTCACTATGTTAACCACACTGTAGTCAAGCGTCATGGTTGTTACATGCTGGGCTACACAGCATCAAACAAGTAATAGCAGAAATAATAAAAGAAAGATGATTACTATGAATAATTAAAAGAGCAGTGGATATAATGGAATCCTAATCTGCTTTACTGGCCAAGTACGCGTCCACAAGCAAATCATTTGAATAGGGACAAGGACAACAGAGCTGGACAGATAAAGGTAAAGAATAGAAAGCAAAAAAAGTAAAAAGCACCAATGACCAACAATAAAATAAGAGATAAGGCAAGCCTGAGCCAGCCCTAACTTTAAGCATTATGAAAGAGCAAAGTGTGAGGCCTACTCTTAAAGGTGGAGAGGGTTTCTGCCTCCCAAACTGAAACTGGGAGGTGGTTCCACAGGAGAGGAGATGGATAGCTGAAGGTTCTACTTTTGGAGGAACCAGAATGTTGCTTGCTCAGTGCTTATTGATTAACTTAAGTGATTTAATTTGTCCTCAATGTCTTACTGTTGTTGGGATCTGACCATGTGCTTCACCATGTGCCTTGAAACAAAGGAATATGGGCCGGCCTTTTCTGCAGGCAAGGCTCAGCCTGATTGCAGTTTGATAAGCACCAAACCCTAACATAAACTATTTCACACCTAACCTCAGTGAAACTCTGAGGTAGTTTGGTTGAGAGAACGCGGCGCTGCTCTCATTGGACGAGGCCAGGGATGCCAAGGCGGGACTTCCAGTTTTACGGCAGCGACCAATTTACAAAACTGCTTAGCGCGCCTGAAAACATTGCTTATCCCCCTGACCCTGGTCGGACTAAGGAAGAACGAACACAACGTTGCTGTTTTTAGAAGAAACTCTTGGTAAACTGTTTTACATGACGAATGTTTTGTTTTTGTTTCGCTTCCCAAGAAAGGGAGAAGTGAACAATTTGCCTGCAGAAGTGAAGAATACGGATTCTTCAGAGAAAGAGAAGGACATATCCTCCTTCTAATCAAGTCGATTCATGCCGGTTACAAGGACGGAGAATTCCCTAAATGAGCCGAAGAAATTCTCTGCTACAGAGAGAATCTATTGCGCAACGCTTGGAGCCTGCGCAGCTGAGTGCATTTCCCCACTCGAAGGCCCGACCGATCAGACCACGGAATCATCTCTTAGGAAGGCTAACTTAAGGTGTCTGGGTCAGATTTAGGTCATCGTGTTTATTATCTTGTTTGTGTTGCTTAAATTACTGTGTCATTTTTATAACTGCTGAGATTAACGACCGAGATCGTTAATGCTGTGTAGAAACGACTGTGTATTTCATACTGCTGCCATCGTGTTGAGATCACACACCGCTAGCGGAGGCAGAAGTTGTTTCTTATTAGTTCAAATGCCAGAACCGCGGCGAATCAAAGATCGTCAGTCGTGTTTCTGTAGATGAGAGAACAATCTTCCGTACTCCAACGCGGCGGGAAGGATCCTAATCTGTTTTTGTTTTGTTTGCTTTCTCTCTTCTTTTACTAACACACACACACACACACACACACACACACACACACACACACACACACACACACACACACACACACACACACACACATAGCGTTAAGCTAATGTAGCTCCGGGGTGAGCTAACTGCTTCAGACACGTGTAGATAACGAGACCTTTTATAGTCGCCATTTTTAGAGTCTCGCGACATCATACGTTGTCTGAGCGTGCCCTCGCCTCTCCCCCACACACACACACTACATGCACACACACACACACACACACACACACACTCCCTCTTACCCCCGTTTGTTGATTTTAGATAGCGTGCTCATGAATGTTAGTTTAGATATTAGTTGACTAGATCATTATTATTGAACTTAATAAACTCTGTTATATTTTAAAGAGCAGCTGTCTGTGATTACTGTGTGCATGTGTATTGTGATAATAGCTGATATGTGGTCTGTGCTCGACCTTAAACCTGCTAAATGCTTGGATTATTTGGGGGATGTTATTTTCATGTAACCACACGTGTAAATAATGTCATTGCAGAATTCTGGCTTTCGGCAATTCAATCCACAGATATTGGTAAATACAAACATTAACCTTCAGGAATGAGCCTTTGCAGAACTTCAACTTGGAGGATTACAGGAGAAGGTTTACACAATAACAAGTATTCACAGAAACTCTCTTCTGAGCGCCTGAATCAGAGGAAGATCACAATGAAGCAGAGCACTAAATCATTATCCTCCTGGCTGTTTCATGCTTGTACTGCTATATTTTGGATATGGCTTTCAAACATCCATATCAGTCAAACCCAAAACATGAGCTTAAAGCTGCTTCTTTAATATTCTTTGCTACAGGCAGATCTGTCTAGTGATCCAGGAAAGCCTGGCATGGTTGTTCCACTCTACTGTCAGATGGTGTTGTCATTTGTATTTATATTAGTGGATGTTTCAAAGTTTGATGAAGTGTCGGAGTGAGAGAGTAGGTGTTGCTGTCCAGTTAACTTCTCTCGGAGCAGAATACGTCTCTTTCTCTCTCTGCCTCATGGTTAATCTCATAAAAATGAAAAGGGACTTTGGCATGAGGCCGAGCAGAGTGCCATCCTCTGCCGCCGGCTGTAGATTAGCATAATGTTTCAGAGTTTGATATGTGCGTCTGTAAATTGTGTTTGTGAGTGAGGCACGCATGCCTGTATGTGTGCATATTGTGAATTTACATGTATGTCTATATGTCTGCATCACTGTGCATGCATACGTTTGTACAAAAAGTGTCTGTGCTGTTTGTTGTGTGTGTGTGTGTGTGTGTGTGTGTGTGTAAGCGAGGTGTTGAAGTGTGTAGATATGTATATGCATTTATATTTTTAAGCGCGTGTGTGTGTGTGTGTGTGTGTGTGTGTGTGTGGTATAGATGTTCAGTGCTCTCTCGGGAGCGGTGGTGGTGGTGGAGGAGGAGGAGGGCTGGAGGGAGGCTGCTGGCCCAGCGGGAGGCTCCAGATGTGGGGCTTTACGGAGCTGACATGCCCGGGCCCCTCTGGGCGTATGTGTGCTAACCACAACCCCTCTTGCTCTGCAGCAGCCCCTTCTGCGGTCTGGGGGAGAAATGTTGAGCTGGAGAGAAGGAAACCAGAGACACAGCCAGCAAATAGATTCTTAACATATAGAAGCTTTCACCTTCTGTATGTCGGGTAGGTAATGCTTTAGGACAGTGCAATGTAGAAAGTAAAGATACGATTTACCATCGGAAATCCTCAGAAGTTATTTTTAGATTTTTTGACCTTAAATCATACAGGAGGAGTTGATACAGGAAGATCACATTAGCTTCTGTTTTTCAGCCTCTGTCAAGGTGACTTCCAAAAGATCAAAATCTCCTTTTTAGAAAATTACGGAAATTGTGCTCAGGACCCCCCCTATCTGACCTGTGAGCATGTACATTTGCCTTTGCCACACTGTCACACTGGACACCCCAGTGCTCCCACCTTTAAAACAGATTGCTTTATTCATCTATTTATCCAAGCAACCTGGTCTCACTTCCAACACGTAAAGTGCTGCAGTAGTTTTCATTATGTATGATAAGCTGCTTAGAGCTAGTGTTGGGAAGGTAAACAGCTCATAAATCCCTCTCTAATATCTATTTTACATTGCTTCAGACTACTGTATTTATTCAAGTCTCTTGCCAAAAACTCAATTTGACATTACATTTGAACACATCACAATAACTTTGCCCGATATCCATTTTTACCGGTGATTACTCTGAGCAACATTCATGGGAATGAATTACAAAATAATAGGCCTACGTGTTTGACTAAAACTAAGAGCTCATTTTAAATAATGTCACAGATTTCAATGGATTTGTTGTTCACAATGTAGCATTTTCAAGGATCGGCATCCAGGAAGCATTAATGGCGATCACATATTTCCTGAATATCGGCCCTCTAATAAAGATCACATTTATTTTTCACTTGCCCAATCAGACCACTACATGAGACTTGCCCGAACACAGTTTACCTGCCCCGGGCAAGTGTCAATGTCAAGCTCTGTACGTGGAATGGCAGTACTGATATGGTGCCCATGAGCAAGGTACCAAAACCCTGAACCATCTAAAAGAACTGCTTCGTTGTCACCAGTAGAAGCTGTTGCTTTACTGGGCAGCTCTACACTTTAAATGTGTCAAATGAAATGAGAATAGTGCTCATTTGAATTTGCCTGGAAAGAAAAGGTTAAAAACATGAAAGAAATACACGCATTAAGAAAGTGATTAATGACTGAAAGCTCCATAGCAGCAGTGATGGTCTGCCTTATTGAATCAGTGTAACAGAGTGAACTGCAAACACAAAGAATCTCTTTAAAACAGGTTTGTTTACACTAATAACCCCTCATAATCTTCAGTAGGGAGGCACTCTCATAATCCCATGTGCAAAAGATTGCTCCCAGACACAGATGTACACAGTTTATAGGCCTGTATGTCCACACACACACACACACACACACACACACACACACACACACACACACACACACACACACACACACACACACAACCACACACACACGCAGTCGTGTTCTCATGACATTCGGGGACATTACATTGACTTACATTTATTTCCTGGAGACTTACCCTAACCTTAACTGCTACCAGCCTAACCCTAACCATTGCCTTAACCTTAACCTATATCTAACCTTACTCTTATCTTAAACCAAGTCTTCACCCTAAAATGTAATGATTGACGTTATTTCATCCCAATAAGGAAGGTGAGTCCCCACAATGCGACTGTGTAAACAGTTTTATGTCCCCACAAGACGAGTAAAACACACCCACACACGAACACAAACAACTGCTACAAAACACAGAGTATTGGGTGTTGTGTACAGTGCTGCTGTGTGTGAACCTGCAGCACTTCTTCCATTGAATGTTATCTGCTCTTATCTGTATGTGTGACTGGCCTGGCCTACTCTGTGCGCCTTATCACCGGGACAGGCAGCAACCCCCTGGACACACACACACACACACACACACACACACATACAAACATGCGTAGACTTACATACACACATGCCATACCCAGGCAAAGTCAGTGTTAGAAAACCTGTAAACTATCAAGGAAATGGCCATCTCGAGTTCACAAGATGAGGACGATAAAGCAGTGAAGATGGTGTCTTGACTGAAGAGGCTCTCTGCACTTCACTTCACCTGCATGTATAGGTCCTTACTGTATAGCACATATTGTTGGAAGTGGTCATGTTACAGTAAAGAAGTGAGTGTTTCCTTGCAACACCAACACACAAACAGGACTTTCACCTAGAAGGCCACCATTTGAGTCCCCATGTGAAATCAAGTCAGAGTTGACTTACTTTACCTTAATGTTGTTACATAACTTACAAACCGAGTACTTTTTGTTGCATAAACACTAAAAAAAACTATATATTGGAAGTTCGTTTTGAAAATGTCCTGTAATCATGTCACGAGCGGAAACTATACGTTTCTTGTGAGCAGAGCTGATAATAGTTTGAAGCCTGTAGGGTTACTGATCAAGGCATTTGTAGAATGTATTGTTCAGGTGGGTACCACAAGGCAAATAACCAAGATTGTGAAGACAAAATCATAATTTTTCAAGTTCAATACTTAGTGAGCACAACATTGAAATAGCTTATGGCAATTCATTACTTCAATAAATAGCCTGGATTAACACCTGAATCCACATATGAACAAACAAATGACTTTTTCCTCGGATCTAAGTCGCACTCCGCCAAATCTCATACAGACTTGTGAAGACAGACTTCACTGTCACCATTTTCAATGAGACTGAAAGTTCTGGTATGCTCTGGACCGAAGTGCTCTTTGGATGGTCAAACACTATCTTACACCTTCTGTGATGTTGGAATCAAGGTCAATGGCCAATCACAGGCCAGGTGTGAAGAGAACAGACAGTGAGCAGGGTTAAACTCTCTCTAGCTCTTTTCTTCACTCTTTTGCTACATCTGTCACTTTCCATGTGATCAACCAAGTGCAACACTGTGAATTCCCTCCAGCAGAACCCTGTAAGATACCCACCTTAGTTATTTGGCAGAAATAAGTTGTTATTGTTCAAACTTTTATTGAGTTTGTCAAATGCAAAGATTGGTCTTCAATTAATTTGAGTAACTCAAGCAAAATTCCAGTCACCTTTATTACATTAGCCTAAATATGGATTTCTCAAAACTTGGCATGTAAAACCACAAATATCTGAAAGGCTAAATCTCACTTTTGCAAATCCTGGAATTTACGTAGATTAACTGATGAGATTAACTTTTTATGTTACAAATTACACGACTTCCATAACAAACTATTTCATGTTACTCCTCAGTCTGCAATTAAAGGTTCACTTCAGCCCAGAAAGGTGAAAAAAAGCCAGACTTGTAATATAAATATAGCCCTGAAATATCTTGTGCGCTCCATGAAGTTGCACATGACATGGACAAGGAAATAGGAAAGCACCACCTAGATGAGCAGGCTTTGGAAAATTGAGTCCATAATTAGTCAGCCCGCCATCACTTTGTTCATTTTCACACATGATCCAGACAGACATGCATCAAAACACGCACGTATGGAGCGCACAAGGTCGCCCCTGGTGTGCTGGAGGTGGGCGGGGCGTGGAAGTGGGAGTTGGGGGTGGGGTTGCGCCTGCGGCCATATGGCAGAGAATCATACATTTACATAATGTCAGATTTTATTTAATTAGCCATTCTAAATGCAATCAAAAGCTGATGAGGGCTCTGAGCTGCCTTGCTGATTGGCAACATGATAGCGCTGTGACCCCAAACACAGCCGCGCCTCAGCCCAATGATGCAATATTGAAACCATCCCTATGCTCCTACACAATCCCAATTCAGAACTCAGAGTGTGTGTGTGTGTGTGTGTAGGTGTGTGTGTAGGTGTGTGTGTCTGCAAAAGAAGGAGAGCGAGGAACAGAGAGGGAGAGAGTGTGTGTGTTCATTGTTTTGTCATTGTGAGTTCATGAGAGTGGGAAGTAACTTCATCATTTAGTAACTGAGAAGGGGTGAGAAACAAACACTTCTGGTAAACTGACAAAGAGAGCAGAGAGAAGAAAACATGTGAAAGAAAAAGAAAGGAGGGAAGGAGAAAGAAAGAGTCACTCAGCCAGTGTGTATCACAATGCTTTGGCAGCTCTGGTGGTGCAGGTGTGTGTGTGTGTTTCTGAGAATCAGGAACTAGACCAATAGAATAGTCCTCTAGGACCCCCCTGCTCAGCCAAGTGTCAAACGCACACACACACACACGCACACACACTGAAACTGACATCCCAGAGGAGAGAAGCGTTGGTGGGTAAAGGGACCGGGTCCCCTTGAACAGGAAGGAAGGAAGCAAGGGCCTAACACCACTGTCAACACACCAACACATTACACACATCAGATGACTTCGCAAGCTTGAATGCACATGTACTGTATAATAGATCAAAGTCTGTGTGTTCATGCACACAGCCACACACACACACAGCAAGTCAAATAAACAGTTTGAGCAGGGCGGTCAGGTACTGCAGGGTTTAACAGGGCCAGAGTGTTTTAAAGAGGCTGCTGAAAGGTGCTCAATATGGAACGGGCTTTCTTCTGTTGGAATAAATCACTCTTTGTAGTCCTCAGCTCACCAAACCACCCGGTAAAAGCATGCTCCAATATTTAAGTATGGAAAATCAGACCTCATTCAGTCACTGCTGCATTGTCCATACATTTGATGACTTGATATAATCAATTGAACAGATTCTGCATGGTTAAATAAACTGATTTTATTTGGTTTAGTCTATGAATTGCGAACAGCACACAGCTGATACACAGTACATGTTTGTTACCTCATGACCACATGAATTGGAGCAATATATATCTGCTTTTATGCACAAAAAGAGCTGTACACTTAACTGGCAGAATATCTCATTTGTTCTCAGAAATGACAACGCAATGGTGCATTTCACAGTGCACTCCAGCAGACAGACGACTTGTTTGGGGCTTCAAACACCAGTAAACAAAGTAGCATCGGCGTCTGTCTGTCCTCCTCAGTCCTCACTTCTGCAAATTGCCTTATCAGTACCTCACATGAAACCCTGTCTGCTGTGAGCGCAGTGGTGACTAACACACAGCGACATACGTGAGCCTTATGAGCCTGGGGTCAACCCTACCCCTTCAGGTCCTCTATGTTGTAATACTCTGCAGGGAGACCACTGTAACAATATCAACTGCAACATATCCAGAGTATAGGCAGAAAAACTTGCTGGGTGGGAAAAAGATGGGTTGAATTTTAGAATCATATTCTTCCTACCGAGGAAGAAAGACAGAGACAAAAAGAGAGAAAGCTTGTGATGGCTTAGGACAACAAGACATCATCAGACCTTCAGTAATGTGCAGAATTATAGAACATAGATGAATATGTTTTCAATGTTTCCAATTAGTCTCATGCCTTTTGTCACAGCAAATGATATTTTAGTTGTTTTTTAAGTATCAAGTTAATGTAAATAGTACTATGAACCAGAGTATTACAGTGTATGAACAACTACAATCCATCCTATGGGGATCATGAATGTCTGTACCACATTTTGTGCCAATCCATCAACTAAATGCTGAGATATTTCACTGGAAATGACCCCATCCTATAGACCTCTAATCTGCAGAACAAGACCAACTGTTAAAACTGTCCAAGTCTGGAGGGAAGAGTCCACCTCTCTGCTGCAGGACTGTTTTGAAAACACAGACTGGGAGTTGTTCACACAGAGCACAGACCTGGAGGAATATAGCTCATCTGTCTTGGCTTCCATAGCCTTCTGTACTGAGACTGCACTTCCCACCAATACCATCAAGGTGTTCCCAAACCAGAAACCATGGCTGGACAGGAATGTACGGTCTCAGCTCAGAGCACGAGATGCTGCCTACAGGTCAGGAGACTGGCTTAAGCCTGGCTTACAGTAATGCCCGCAAAGAATTAAAGAACAGCATCAGAGAAGCCAAGAGCAGATAGCAGCAGCGTATCGAGGGGCATTTAGAAAACAACGACCCCCGCAGCATGTGGGGAGGCATTAAAGTCTTAACAGACTACAAAAACAGCACCTCACAGACCAGCCATGACGTCACGCTTCCTGATGTCCTGAACCAGTTCTTTGGTCGCTTTGACAACCACACCAATAGAGTGAGAACTACAACAACACCACCAAGGGAGGACCCTGTACTCGTCCTACAGCGCCACCAGGTGAGATCCACTCTGATGAAGATTGACATCACCAAAGCAGCAGGACCAGACAAGGTATCAGGCCGCACACTGAAGTCATGTGCCGACCAACTAGCAGGGGTGTTTACCAACATCTTTAACCTCTCACTGCAACAGTCTGTGGTCCCCACATGCCTCAAATCCACTACCATTACCCCCGTTACCATTACCCCCCTTACCATTACCCCCGTGCCCAAAAAAACAAACAGTCAGAGGTCTCAACGACTATCGCCCAATAGCCCTGACACCAATTGTGATGAAGTGCTTTGAGAGACTTGAACTATCCCACATCAAGGCCAACATCCCCACTGATCTGGACAGCCACCAGTTTGCAGTAGAAACAGATCTACGGAGGATGCTGTCTCAATAGCACTTCACACATCCCTGTCCCATCTGGAGCATTCAAACACTTACGCCAGGATGCTATTTGTTGATTTCAGCTCCGCTTTCAACACAATAGTGCCCCATAAACTGGTACACAAACTCAAGAACCTTGGACTATCCACTACAGTCTGCTCATGGATTATGGACTTCCTCACAAACAGACCACAAACCGTCAGAATGGGCAACCGCACATCCTCCACCTTCATCCTGAACACAGGAGCACCACAGGGCTGTGTGCTCAGTCCGGCCCTTTTCACCCTTTACACCCATGACTGCACCCCCATCCACTCCTCTAACACTAGAGTGAAGTTCGCTGATGACACCGCTATAGCAGGACTGATATCAAACAACGAGGAGGCGCATTACAGAGAGGAGGTACAACATCTGGTTGAGTGGTGTACTGACAACAACCTGGTCCTTAACTACAAAAACCAAAGAGATCATCGTGGATTTCAGGAGAACCAGGAAGACCACACCTCCACATAAACGGTGAGGAGGTGGAGAGCAGTGGCGGCTGGTGGAAAGTTTTCTAGGTAGGGCTGTGCCACATCCAATCAATTTCAGCAAACATCCCAGAATGATTTAATGCAAAAACATTAAGGTATCAAACACGTATTACTACTTTGCAGTTAAATATTTAACATTTATTCCAACATGAAAAAAGCAGTAAATAACACTTTGACAAACACGTCAGGACATGTTATTCTTGTCACCCTCACAGGGAATTCAGTATAATATAATAATATATAAATCATATAATAATATGCTGTATAATATAATAATATATAAATATCATATAATAATATTCACTATAATATAAAACACACACACACACACACACACGTATATAATGATGTATTTATAACTATACATCATGTCTCAGCAGGTGCTTCATGTCACTCCCTAACTGTCCATGCTGGATCTGTCCCCGTTGTTTTAAAAAGCTAAATAAGTTATTAGCATGACGTCATCCAGCTAGCCAAACCTCTCTGGTGTACAGCTAGTGGAGAAGCTTCATGTACTGCTTCCCTTTCCCGCTAGTCTGCTGTCTGATTGTGAGGTCAGGCTGATCTGATATCAGCTCTTTGGCCTGAAGTTCCTCCTCAAAGTTCTCCTCTCAAACGGGTCTTGGAGGAGTAGTGCTCGCGCTGGCGCTCGCCTGTAGAGACTCGTCCGGACGGGAACGCGCAGCTCGGGGCAGAAGTAATTCTGCCCCGAGCTGAATCTATTTGAGGACGCTGATTGGCTAAATTGTATGTCACTCATTTATATCTTTAATCAGCATTAAAGCATCATTGGCTAAACTGCTTCATAGACCCGCCTCTTTGGGGCAGTTTCTCCAGCCAGTTGAGACGTGCACACGCGGAGAGGACGTGCAGGAATATATTTACAGCAGATATCATATTTTACACATATTACTGGTTGATTCCATATTTCAAAAACACAAATATTGACAATTTGTATAGTTTATTATTATTATTATTATTTATTTTATTATATTTGTTGTGGCTCAAGGTGGGGCGGCGCCCTAGCACCCTCTACTGACCAGCCGCCACTGGTGGAGAGTGTAAGTGAAATCGAATTCCTGGGAATCCACATCACAAAGGATCTGACATGGGCCCTTAACACGCCTTCCATCCCTAAAGACATGAATGTTCTCAGCAATTGCATATACTTATGTATAAGCGTTACATTTATTGTGATGAAAGTGCTGAGGAAAAAGGTCACGGGGGGTCATCAAGGACTGGATCGTCTCTGGGATCATGAGTATTTAGAGCAAAACATAACTTCATACATGACATATACTTCAAACAGCTTACTACAACGTCTGGTGGGTTTAAGTGTTTCACTAACATGCTGCCTTTCACCTTTTCTGAGCTTAAACCCACTAACACCCAATAACATCTGGTCTTCAGTGGGAAGGATTACAATCAGCATTCATTCCCGGGATAAATGACTCTGCAACGGTTACTGGTATTTATCGCTAATTTTTGCTTCTTTTCCAGTGCTTTCTTTGTCATCTCAGCCACTATTTACGTCTGTCTCCGTCCAAGCAGGTCCAAGCAGGGCTCAGACATCGTTCCAAATTTGTCAGCACCAGGTTGGTAGAAAGAAGAGAGAGGGGGTTTGTCTGATTAGGAATCGATTCAGTCTGGGACTGAGACAGGGGTGGAAGGTCATAACCTTGATGGGGACCCCCCTGCAGAGACATTGATTGTGTTTGTCTACAGCTTCTATACAATATTCTTTTAAGAATTTGATGACATATCATTACTGTTTGTGCATGCAGACATAAATGATATTTGTGATGTTTGCTTTGATATTTGTGTTTTGTGTGTGTGTGTGTGTGTGTGTGTGTGTGTGTGTGTGTTGGTCCCAGGACAAGGAGTGTCTCATTAGGCCCAGGACGAGGTGCAGGAAGAGGTGCATGGTTACTCTAAAGGGAGAGAAGAGATCGATCAGAGAGGTTACCCACCACCACCACCAGCATGCCTGTCACATGCTACACACACATTCAGTTAACACACAAGTGAATATCTACTAGACCGATCACGAGCATGCATTCGCCCACTGAAAATGATTGGCCTGATTGGCATAGCTAGCCAATCAGAACGTGCCTACCTAAATACTTGGAAACCCACAGTACATAAGGCAGCACACATCCTCAACATGCTCGACATCTTTATTCTCTTCAGCCAATGGCGATCATGGAGCGGCTGTGGCTCAGTGGTAGAGACTTCAATCTGAAGATCGGCGGTTTGATTCCCGGGCTCCTCTAGTCCATGTCGATGTGTCCTTGGACAAGACACTTAACCTTAAATTGCTACCGTATGCTGTGCCTACTGTTTGTTATCAGGTGTGAATGTTAGATAGTCTTGATGGAAAGGTGGCACCTTGCATGCTAGCCCCTGCCATCAGTGTGTGAATGGGTGTGAATATGTGGCGCATTGAGTGGTCGTAGCACTAGAAAGACATCAAGAGGTGGACCCCTTCCTGTCGAGCGGAGGCTTCACCCCAAAGGTGGTATGGCAGATTTGTACTCGGTTTGAGAAAGCAGAAGTTGGATCTGAACGCCAACCAACGCAACATCCCCTGTTTGCTGTGGTTGTTCCTGGCACAGCAGGTCGATCCACCCCTGGGGGTAGATGCATTTGCACATGTGCCATGGTCAAGGAAGCTGCTTTATGTCTTTGAGCTGCTCTGCCTCATTCCTCACCTGCTGCAGAGGGTGAGACAGGAGCAGTTGTCAGCTATTCTGGTAGCTCCAGTTTGCAGCTTGGTGCTGTGGTACCCAGAAGTGAGTCAGAAGATCAGCAGATCGATCATTGGCTCCTCCAGTCCATGTCGATGCATGCGTCCTTGGGTTAGACACACCGAATTGCTCCCGAAGGCTGTGCCATCAGTGTATGAATGAGTGTGAATGGGTGAATTAAATGTACTTAAAGCACTTTGAGTGGTCGGAAGACTAGAAAGGTGCTATACAAGTAAAAGTCCTTTAACCATTTACTGATATTGTCACCTTCGTGAAACGTTGTTTATACTCTCCCTAGTGAAGGCAGCGGTGCAAGGCGTAATCATGGAAATACATATTTCTTCAGTCAAATCCAATAGTTTACAGGATATTCAACCTTTGATTCTTCATAATGCATTTAATACTTGACTTCTTTCTTCACTTGGCTTGTTTAAAGACAATATAGTAGTCCATGAACATGAGATATGAGTTTACAGTTCATTTGATTCCTCCTTGGGATTGTGGAGCTAGGTTGGTTTACACTCCTTGTCTTCCTTCCTTTGCACCGTACCTTTTGCATGTACGCCCTCATATGTTTTGGAGAATAATGCAACGAACAGCGTGCTAAGCCTTGTGTTTGCTCGTAGCTCGCGCGCCATCTGCGGCGGCAATAAACAAAGCTTTTGTGTTTACTCTGTTTACTGCACTACATCTGGCAGGTTCCTCTGCATTGACACGTGATAGACAGGCACATTAACAAGCGAATGAATACAAAAGAGATGTAGGCACACAGTGAAGGACAAACACCATGCAAAATGACCTCGACACACACATATGCATTGACACACAAACACAAGCACACTCCAATATAAATTACTGGTGCAAATTGGGTGAAAGGGGAGACGCAGGCGGGGGTTGGAGGCGACTGAAATGGAAGAGCCGGACTGATCAATACTCCTGGAGATTTTCTTCCCTCTACTCTCCTCAATTGTCATGCTCTCTCCAAGCAATTAAAAGCTCTCTGTCCCTCCTGCTCACTCTGCCCCCATTCTCCTCTCTTCTTTCTTACTTTCACATCATCCCCCTTTTTCTTTAGCTCTGAGCCCAAGTTTTTTTGAAACGTCTCTCCCTGTCACTTTTGTCATTATTGTTTCTGTCTCTGTGTCTCTCAGTATCACTCTTGCTCTTATTCATCCCTTTGGCAGATGTACAGACACATCTCTAACATGCGTTGTGTTGCACTGTGCGAGCTAACACGAGTTGGCTGAGTAAAATAAAGGAGCTAAAACGCTTCAGTACAGTTTTCAGCAAACCCTTTTTATTTCTTCACTAAGTTTCATTGAAGAGTAATTCTTTACTGGTCAAAGCGTTGTATATTTCACTGTCCTGTACCCAGAGCTGGAAGAAGTATTAAGAGCCTTGACTGAAGTAAAAGTCACTACAAGTAAAAGTTATTTCAACATTTTAACTAAAAGATACCACCATGAAACTTCCCCAGATTATTACTTACATAGGGCAAATAGACCGTGTCTGTCTCTGTGTGTCATCCATGGGATAGTCAGGCGATCTGTCCATGTGAACCCTGCCTTCGCCCAATGTCAGCTGGGATCGGCTCTAGCGCTTCCGCGGCCCTGAACAGGATAAGCGGTTAAAGATGATGGATGTCCTCATGCTCATTTTTCTGTCCGATGTGAAACCAAAAGCACGAGTTTTCACTTTCCCCGATATTCTGCTCACCGAGAGTTTTTGGAGCTTTTTAAAATGTTCATTTTAATAAATATTTTGCCAGCCAAATCAAATTGTTGTTAAAGGCAAATCCGCGCTTACTCAGTGCTCGCACATCGGCACTCACACATATGTGTGAACTGTTCAAACAGACGAGGCGAACATCACAGGAGCATTTCAGATATCTAGATGTTGTAGCGTGTGACCCCCTGTCGCCAGTCAGTCGCCACAAGGACTTCACAAGGGTGAACAGTACAGCTATCTGACGGCTTCGAAAGTTGTGTAGTGTGAACTTGTCAGCCACGCTCTTTGCCTTGACCTCAGTGTGATATTTCTCTCATGAGCCTAACATCCAGTGACGGAAGTTTATTTTGAATCCGTCCTTGACACTTCCAAAACTGATGCTAAAGCATCATAGGTTGAAGCTAAGGGCCACTGTATTTGACAAGTTGGGAGTGACAATGTCTTGGCTTTATAATCTGAAAAGGCATAGAGATCTAAATTTTTACAATATGAGACCGTTATGTGACTGATTACATGGCAGCAATAAAATTTGGTTACACTGATGTGAATCTGAATGCAACATCCAAATCATTCAATTGTTACCTTTGTGTTTCTGTTAATCTGTTTTCTTTTTCAGAAGGTAGTAGCTTTCAGAAAAAATTGTGAGGAATGTAGCTCTAATTCAAATTTACATTTTGCCATGGTTTGTTTGTTAGCTTGTTAGCTTGTTAGCTTAGCATGCTGTCAGACACTAAAGGTATGTATAACTCTCCCCAATGGTCACACTGTTATAGCCTCCACCTTACTGCACCCCACTGCTTCCCTCGCATGTTTTTAGTCTCAATGCAAAAACATTGTACACAGTGTACCTCCACATGTCTGCCCAATTGTTGCGTAATATGGCGATTGTCAAATTGTCTAAGAAAGTTACAAAAATCTGCATATAAAAAAGCAGAAATGTGGTTTATGAACATAGCAGTCAGGAACAGTGAAGAGAAATGAAAACATCAAGAGAGTTTTTTTTATGTTCATGAGGCAACTGTAATGTTTACCATCACAGTTGCAAGGACTCATGTGACCTGTGGATTTCCTCCATGTCCACCAGCTGCTGAGCTCCCACTCTCAATGTGACAGTCCCCATTTAGCTATGACCAAGCTGTAGTTGGGCTTTGATCAGCTGCTCCGCCAGTTACCCACCTATCCATTTGAGCCCTTCAACGTTTTGCATGTATGTGTGTGTGACTCAGTGGCGGGCCGTGCAGTTTATACCTGGGCCTTCAGTGCTGTCCGACTACAGTTCCACCTCCTAATAACTTCATGATGACGCCACCGCTATGGTTATTATTTGTTTCTAGGGGTTTAACAATACACGTATTCGTATTAAACCGTTCGGTACGAGGCTTACGAAACCGAACAATACGTTTGAATAATACTAGTGCATTTGGAAAATGCAGAAGCTTAAATTGTGGGAAATATAATGTTTTCGGTGGACTGCGCTCAAACTGGCAACCCACATGACGTAACAGACAGCTGTCTGACACTCCGACCCCGGAAGAAAAACATTCTACACACGACGCTAAACTAGCTTAGCGGAAAACAACAGCAGCAAACACGCTACACTCTCCCAAACACGCTACACTCTCCCCGCAGCGGCCATCATTCTTGCTTTGTTAAAGAAAACAACAGCTCAAACAGAGAATCAAATGTCCGACCCTAACCCCGCGATGACGGGATGCTTCATCATTAACGGACAATAATGCATATAGTCAGAATCAATGTAATTAACACAATAACAAGAACAAACTCACAAGAACCAGTCACATATATTTATATGACAACAAAGCAACAAATCAATCCAGCAACTCTGCAGCGCTAAAACACGTATTCCACCACACACTGAAGAGCACGAGCCATTCAAATATTATTCACATCAGAGGGAACAATATTAACCATATCATAAAAACAACATCATAGACAAATGAACACAGTAGTAACGCTACTGCAGATGTAAAAACACAAAAGCAGTTCACTTACCAAAGCTGCTGTTCACTTCAAGAGGAAGTCCATCCTCCTTTCTTTGATTACAAAGAGTTTAATGACGCGGTTGTACAGAACATCAGTTCAGTTCCAGCCAGAGGTTCTCCTGTGAACGTGTTCGTTGAGTTGTAGATCCACTCGGGTCTCTCGATAAGTTTTCAAAAGCATCGTAGTTTGTAAGTGTCCTGTCGTGTATGGTGTCGTTTTGCTGCCTTGGTTAGCGTAGCGTAGCTCCAAACACCAAGAGCTCAGTTGCAAATAAAACACATTCCCAGCCATAAAATGTTTCTTAATGCTTCTCCGATGCTGAAATACCGTTCGTACAAATAAAAGAATCTACATCAAGCAAAACGCTAAAAATGTCATGTCAATGTCATAATTTCTTACATATCTTTCAATTTGAACTGTTACTACTAATACTAACATCTGCAAGCTGCTTCAGCTTCACAACAGTCACGCTAGCCCACTGACCAATCACAGCGCACGTTAATGCTGACGTACTTGTAGGCCAGCTAGCAGGCTCTGGCACGTCAAAGAATACGCCCAACATGTCAAACTAGAGATCTGATTGGTTGAACACTATGAAGATCAACAATATCGTCCCCATTCACTTAAACTGCACATGGATTCACTTGTGAGTCTGCAGGCCTCTGCCTCTGTTCTTACCTAGAGACACAGAGGTGAGATCTGATTGGATAAAAGCTCTACTTAAAACAAGCTGCACTGGAAGCAGAGCAGCTGAGGAAGACAGTAGCTGTGCAATGAGAACATAAGATAATGGGAAAAATATATTTTTTAATTATAATACATGTAGTGTATTTAAGAAACATTATTAGATTATAAAATAGATATAACTTTGTGATTGTGTTTAGGCCAGCAGAGAAGGCCTTCCAGGCCCTGACGGCCCACCACTGATGTAACTGTGTGTCAAAGAAAGAGACAATTACGCTGCTTTTTTGTTCCCATTTGCATCTGCTCAAGACTGTTTTCATTTTCAAATATTTGCATGTATATACATTTTGAAGTTGATGCTTCAATAATATACTCTGCCACGTGTGTCTATTTGTGTGTGTGTGTGTGTGTGTGTGTGTGTGTGTGTGTGTGTGTGTGTGTGTGTGTGTGTGTGTGTGCTTCTTCCATTGGTTTGTGACCTTGCTGTGAAGCAGGATATATTGCCCATCAGGTGTGTTTGAGACACACACACACATTTCCATGCAAACACCCACACGCCCTCACCCACACACACACACACACACACACACACACACACACACACACACACACACACACAAGCACAGCGGGTGGCCACAAACGGAAGCATACAGATGCTAGGTCAGGCTGTATACAGCAGGTCAGTGTTGGCTTTGTGTAACTCAGCATGGTACCAAGATAGATTAGCACCAGTGTGTTGAGGTAACACTTTGTTAAAGAGCTGCTACAGCAGCATTATACTTACTCATTGACCCAAACACCCACAGACACATGTACTGAAGCCAACAAACATTATGGTTAAAGATGGAAATAAATGTGTTTGGCTAAAATAATAATAATATTTTTTTGCAGGTTCTCTTTTCTTGTCATACTTTGAGTCTTTTTTTATTACCTCCACCTTTCAGAAAGCTTAGTTACTTTTAATATTAATAAACAAATGTATTTGTGATTAAAGCTTATTGTGTGTCTTCTCATTGTCTCTTTCATTGTTTAAGTAAACACAATTTGTTGAAGCAAGTCATTTTACATTTTCAAAGTCATTCTATCTGGAGATGGATTCTATATTCCGCTGTGCAGCTGCCTATATTTTACATTTATCAACCTTTTTGGTTTATGCCTAGAATGTAACTACTTTTCCCCATTTTCCTGTTATTATATTTCTCCAGAAATGGGAAATAGTTTGGATGTGTATTTTGGGGAGCCCAAGTCCTCACCAACAGGTGTCTCCCCCGTATCAGGGGCCTGAAGTATTGGAGGAGAGCTCTCGGAGGTCAATGTGTCGGTCAATGTGTCGGTCCTCTATAGGACAGCGCCATGACAGTCAGTGCTGCACTTGCAGCGTTGTTATCACACTTTTGGTGAAGTTTAGTCATGGCATAGCCAAACGGCAGTCTGTGTGCTCGTGGGCTAGACCCTGGAAGGTGAAACACTTCTCACACAGACTATCCTGTGTTTCAAAGCCACCCCAATCTGAAAGTATGCTCATTTAAGGAGATGACAGTGAACCAAGTGCACAGCTGAACCAGTCCCAGTAACCACTTGATGGTTAAGATATGGAACTTCTTGAGGTCCAAAACAGGTCTGAAATCCTCTGTCATCTTAGGAACTAGGAAGTTTGCAGAGTAAAACCGGTCTGTATGTCATGAGTGGTGACAACAGACAGCCTGTTTCAACTGGTCTTGGATCCCTGCTTTGAGGTAATATATCTCTTTCTTGGAGGATAGATTCCCCTCCTTGTCATCCAGGAATGGGGGAGGAATGCTATCGAGCTGTAAAAAATAACCCAGGCTTAGTAGGACGAGCAACCAGTTTTGAGGCTGCAGCCAAAAAGCATATCGTCATATCTTGTAACATGTACTATCACAAGCAGATTCCCGGCAAAGACATGTCCCGGACACTGAGGTATGGTATTGTTTTCATTGTCATCTACAGCTGAAGCCTGATTGGCCAGCTACGGTTATGCAATTGTTTTAGTGGGTGGATGTGTGCTCTTGAGTGGAGGAGAGTTTTTCCTATAGGGTCAAGTAGAGGGCGGAGCCTGTGTGAGTTCGAACAGAGAACCAGCAGACAACCTGCCTGTTAATGAGTCATGGATCATGTTAGCATTAAATAATAAACAATAGTAGAATAGCAAGATGAATGTATCCAAATGTAGCGGAGTAAGAGCAATGATTTTTACTCTAAAAATCTTCTCAAGTATAGTAAAAAGTATGCTGCGGGAAAAAAATACTCTCACAAGTACAGTTCACTTGATAAAAGTTACTACATGTAACTGAGTAAATGTAACTCGTCATTAACCACATCTGCCTGTCAACAGATTTTTACTCCCAACTCCTTCTCTTGCGTCAGTATTGAACGTGTCAGGAACGGTGTGTCATCTTACATTGGTTACGTGTTTGCTGTCTTTTCTTCAGGAAGTTTAGGTTTTGGCAACAAAGCTACTTCTAGTGGTGTTGATGTTAACTTGACTGACTAATGACACACAGGACACAAACAGTATATTACTGCATAAAAGTCCCGGTATTTCATGTCATATAGTATCACTTATAGTGTTATATTGTTATTGTTGTTGGTGGTGGATTGAGGTGTCTTCCCATTCTCTCTGTGTCACTCAAGCACCGATAGGTGTTGGGGTGGGAGCGTAATGTCACTAAGAGAGAGAGAGGGAATTGCATTGTGGTACTCTGTGTGTGACGCTTCGCGTTCACAGACAAATCGATTAGAGACAGTTCAGCTCCGTTAATGCTTCAGGCGTTTCACATCCAGAAAGAAAGAGAAGGGGAGAGATTGAGGGAGGGTGTGAAAGCTTGCCCTCCTCCAGCTCATTTTAAGGCTAGAAGAGCATGCAGACTGAACGGTAGACACTTGGAGCTTTATTTATTGTTTTGGCTCCAAATTGTATAATTTATACAACTTATGATGACATTATGACATGGTAGAGCAGGTGGTAGAACAGGTGCTCAGTGGAAGAGAGGGTCGTCCTTCAATCAGAGGATCGGCGGTTCGATCCCCGGTTCCGCTGGTTCATGTCCCAAGTTAACCCCAAGTTGCTCCCGCAGGCTGTTCCTGCGGTGTATGAATGGGTATGAAAGATTAGTCCCGATGGGCAGGTGGCAGGTGGCACCTTGCATGGTGTCATCAGTGTATGAATGACTGTGAATGGGTGAATGAAGATATGTAGTGTTAAAGCGCTTTGAGTGGCTGGAAGACTAGAAAAGGTCTATACAAGTACCATATATATTTGGTTGTATCATAATAATGCTAAATTTATATCAGGTTTAAATACAGACTTAGATTCATGCTCACATTATTTCACATTGTTATGACATGAATCCTAGAAGTTGCCAATTAAAGTTCCTAATCTTGCCCCTAGGTCCATTTCGTAGCTGTTCTGGAGCTTTCAAACGCTTTCAATCTTCAAATCTGCTAATCTCAACATCTACAATTCCATGGCAACTGGATAAATACATCTCAGAAGCTGCAGAAGAGCTACTTAATGGGGAGAGTAGCCACTATTTCCAAGGTCAATATGTTTCAATGTTTGAGCAGCACAATACTGCTATTCGTGAGTAAGTGAGAGTGTGCAAGTGTTTTGGGTGAACTGAAACTTTTAATGGGTTGCAGGATTATACAAAATCAAATACACATAAAAGTGCATTTTATAATGTGCCATCAAGAAACAAAGAGAAAATGTATCTTAATAAATAAGGGGCCAGTGGTTTCTTTACAAGGTGTTTCTACCTGTATCGAAAAAGAGTCGAGGCGCTAAACAGCCTTTGCTGAATAAATTCATAGTAATACTTGAAATCACATGACTGATCAGCTGTTTCTGATGTTATGACCCTTGCATGTGCATTACAATCATTGTATTCATATGTCCTGATCTCCGGGACAGCATGAAACACGGCCGATGCGAGCTGACATGAAAAAACAATCTGGAAGGTCGGATGACGACATTCTGCGTAACAATGCAAACGCAATGGAACACGTGTAATTTGCATTTCATTTTGGCAACATTTCAGAAATTCGCTTGACAATGGAATTGAAACACGACTGCTGCCACACCTCTCATGTGCTTGAGAAAGGGGCCCCAAACAGTGACAAATGCAAAAGCCCCACAAGTATAGCATGTGTATGAGAAGAACGGGTATGCAGGAGATTCCCATTTGATATGGATCACTCTACTAGCCATTAAAGTGGTGAAGGCCGTGACGAGCTCTGAAAGGTGTACGGTCAAGTTTTAGGCCCAGTATTTCCCACAAAGTTGTTAAAATGATTGTCCAGAAGTTAAACAAGGATGGACAGAGCCAGAGCTTATGAATAAGGTTGGCAGGGGTCACAGGTCGGCAGACATCCTTGTAAATCTTAGATTGGTGAGTCTTGGTATTTTCATACCCCCAACAGGGGCCCTTAACCTTCCTTACCCGAGAGCCCCCCCCAAGGGGGGGCTACGGAGAAAGTTTAGCGTACAGCGTGTCGTACAATGCACTTCTCAGAAACTAATATAATGAATGCTGCTACACACATGTTATATACCAATTTAACCAAGAGATTCTGTGCAAAAATATCATCGAAGCCATTTCACACACTGCAAACACAATTATACACAAACTAATATGATCAACTAAAAGATGTACCACAATATCACGTATTTTTCGCCATGACTCGGCGAGCTATGCACTCCGGACAAAGCTAAAAGCTAACACGGACAATGCGTCTTTTTAGTAAGGGTATGCAATTTTCGAGCAGAGGCCTAAAAAGAGGGCTAGGGTTAAAAAGGATTTATTAAAGGAACCTGTGAAGTTGATAGAATCACAGTGAAGGATATTAGTACATGGTGCTGTTGACATACACCAGAGCTTCATGTACTGATGAATTGGAACGTGCTTGTTGCTAAGTTTAGCTCGTCCTTAAACAAAGTCATTTCAAATCAGTAAAAGTTTGAGAAACTTCCGTTGCCAAGGTAATAAACAGTACAGTGGATATAGTGTCAACTGAAATACAACAGTAGTGACAGCAGCTGATGGCTTCGTAATTACATCAAACATCGGTGTTAGCAGTAATAATATTATAAACAACTCTTTCTCTCAATCTATCACAATTAATTTCTTCTTTATATAAAGGGAGAGGTGGAGGGAGCATCACTGTGGTTCAATGTACCATACTATGCTTACATGTGATACCTGCTATAATGTTAAATGGTAACAGAATTATGTACATGAAGTCATAGAAACTAAATTTAGTTCTGTGTTGTAACGCTCCAGTCTCCCTAAAGAGTCCTTGATCTGGCTGATTGCAGCCAGAGCTGTGCTAGTTGATTATGATAATGACAGACTGTGTTAACAAGGGGGTCAGATCTGAGATCAGATTAAGAGTTGTAGTTATTTAAAAACTGACCCCAGTTTAGCATAACAATGGAACCGAGGTCTGGTCTTGCTGGACTTTCTCTCTTTCTGTCTATTCATCCTCTGCTCTTCATTTGTCTGCAACAGCTGGCAGAACAAGAAAACAATAACAATAATATTGTATGTGCATATCCAATGAAGCAATACATTCTTCATTCTACAAGAGCTTCTGACGCCAAGGGCCCATAACCTCTTGCACCGCCGCGGCCTCGGCCTCTCTCTGCGCATTTCTTCGGCCGTGAACTTTGGCTCGAATAAATTCAGCTGATAATCCGAGTCAGCCGAAACCATAGACTGTGTATAAGAAGTGGATGTAGACATCGTGACGTCACCCATTGGTTTGTGGACTGATGTTTGGAAGCCTCGAGTTTGGCGATTTCACAGTCGCAATCTTGGATTTCGTAAACAATAAACAGAAGTGACCATATTTGGAATGAGGAGGAGCGACATAGAGACGCCGTATACGTCTCTGGTAGCAGCAGCTACCTGTCAATCACAGTAGCCCCACCCTAAACATCCCCTGCTTTATGGTCTGTTTGACTCTAAATGGACCATAATGTACTAAATTAACATCATGCTGTATTGAAGAAGACTTGAAACTAGAGATTGAGACCATAAACTCATGTTTACAATGTTTACTGAGGTAATAAATCAAGAGAGAAGTAGAGTCATTTTCTCATAGACTTCTATACAACCAGAGGAATCGCCCCCTGCTGGACACTAGAGAGAATGCAGGTTTTAAGACACTTCAGCATTGCCTTCAAATGACTGAACTGTTAAAGGTATCCTCATCCTTAGAGTGCTGCAAGGATTATGCATTTTTGTATACCAACCCGGATGTCAGCATTGCGCTGGAACCCTTGACAAAGAGCCAGATTATTATTGCAGAAATTGGCAAACATTTATGATACTTACACATTTTGTTCAGCAGGATAATCTTCGCCTATGAACACCACTTTAATGATTTTAGAAGCCTAAATACAATCATCAGCAGATAAAAAGCTATCGTTAGGTTATAAACAAATTACACCACGGTCACCTGACCTCACGTCGCACAACAAAGCAAAAGGCGGACAAATGTTTGACTGATGGTGTTTAGTACAGAAGGCTCATTTAGCCACTGGTAGAGAGAGATACTTACTGACGTATTTTATGTCATAGGACAAAACGTCAACATCTTTTAAGCTAGTGTTAACGACGGACCTAATTTCTGGCATCTAACCAAAAACCTATTGACTTTGAGATGAGGCAACCGGAAGTGCAAACATGCTGACCCATTTCCATGTTCAAGAACTCATATTAGAGGATGTCATTTTTGCTGTTGGAAACGGAGCTAGTTTGCGATACAAGCAAAGAGAACTATAAAAGTTCCGTTTTTTGTTTGTTTTTGAAACTTTTATTTTCTCAATGAAATTGACAACAGGTTTAGGAAGTTCTAGACAATGCCCCCTGGCTACCCAAAGGCGGAGACTAGAAACCAAGCTGAAATAAGCTGTGGTTCTTCCTTGCATCCAACTACATCACTGTCACGTTGTGTGACAGCACTGGATGCAGAGAGAACAGATCTTGCAGCTGTGAATTGATTGCTTCATTCTACTACATTTACCATTAACACTGATTGACGTCCATATAAAAGGGCACATTTTTTAGAGGAAATTGTTTAAACACTTGTTAAAAAGGTTTTCATGGGCTAAAAGGTCAAACCGTTTTCCTGACAGAGGGTTAGAACCCTCCATCCTTAAAAGGCAGGTACAGAAGCCAAAAATCACTACAGCAGGTTTTGAACCCAAAAACTCAAATGGAGATAAAGTGCCATGCTCCTCCAAGCATGGTGATAAGCTAAATATTGTGATATGATAGGCAGATACATTGTTGTGGCTGTATCTGCTCTATGAGCACGTATAATTCAAGGTTGTTCTGGTAGCTCCCCAAATCAGAGGCAGTGGCCAAACTGATAATCCATTTTTTTTCATCTTAAATCACTGTCACACACATATATGAGTACTAACACAGACCACCACACTCCACTATCTGGGGATTATTCGAATAATTATGAATAATACATGAGGAGTCTCTCCTCCCCCCTGGCTCCCACCAGTGCCTCTTATTGGCTTTGGCACATGGCCACTCATTCACCGTCGGCCCGTCTGTCTGTCTATGTAGCTGTGGGACCTCGACACAGGACGCACCTCCAACAATCAGACCTCAATTTCCCTCGTAAAAAGGAGATCAGTGCAGGCCCATGACCACAGCAATCACATTAGCAAAGCCCTTTCTTATGGAAACAGGCCAAGTTTAGGGAGAAGGGGGACATTTTGGGGGGCTCATTTAAACACGAACACAGAAACATATTGTTCCTACGCTTCTGCTTGAGTCAATATGGGTTTTTCACGGCTGGTAACCATACTAATGTTATTGGTTTGTAGCCGCTATTAGACGATACTTGGTGCCAATATATATATTGTCCTCGTAACTGAGGCTTTGATTTGGTACAGGATGTCAGTGTAAATAAAAAACATACATATAAATTATGTTACTAAAATATACTACTTGGTATTGTGCTTCCCATCTGTTGTGTACATCAATGACCTCCCATCTTCACCAACATGTTTTGCCTGTAAATCCTGCACTTACATCCACATCAAAAGGTCCTTGAGAACAATACCAATGCAGTGTTTTATTGATATACAGTATATATATATATATATATATATATATATATATATATATATATATATAAATTAATACAACTTTTAGCTCCTTTATAAATTGTTGATCAACATGCCATTCATCAATCATTCACTTCATTGTCGAGAACATTTCGTCAGCGGCCATGTTTTGATTATCTCATTTGTTTGATGTTGGTTTATAAACTGTTGTTCGTAATACTTGATACTTCTTTCAGACAAATTGGAAAAAGCATTTTTTTAATTGATATTAACATTCAAAAACAAAGCTATAGGAAAGAGATTTTTAGCAAACACAAGTTACTAAAAACTAAGTAATGAAGGGGTTCCCATCTTGATTTATTGCATGATTTATTCATCCTAGTGTCATTTTTAACACCTCAGGCTGGAGTTAAGCTTTTCATAGTTTTGAATTTGGGAACAAAGCATCAGAATATGCAATTTTATTCACATTGTATTTTAAATGTGCAATACACTTAACCATTTAGATGGAATATAATGTTTTGATGTATTTATGTACTGTATATATTTTATATGGTTTGTTTAAGAGTTTGTGATTGTTTCTTTGTGCAAACAAGCAGGAGGCAGCAGAGGTGGGAGGGTGAAACGATAGCTCCTCGTAGCACATTGTCCAATGTGAAAAATACAATTGAAAGAAAACAAAATAAAAAGTTAACAAAACTGGTTAGCAACAAAGCTACTTGGTTAGGTTTAGTAAAACATCATGGTTTAGCTTAAACTAAGTACATTTCTTCAATATTTAAGTTTGCGACAGAAATTTAAGTAACTCAACATTAACTTGTGGTTTTGCATGGGACACGAACGGCGGTCTCCTAGGTGAAAGTCAGTGCACCCCGACCTCGTCCCTAAGTGGACTGCCAAGGATCATGATCAATGTATTTGTGATATGTCAAAACCAGGCGGCAACCTCTGGTTCTACCGAGTGAAGCCGATGCGAAAGTGTCTTAAAACCTGCATTCCATCTAATGTCCACCAGGGGGCGACTCCTCTGGTTGTATAGAAGTCTATGAGAAAATGACTCTACTTCTCTCTTGATTCATTACCTCAGTAAACATTGTAAACATGAGTTTATGGTCTCAATCTCTAGTTTCAAGTCTTCTTCAATACAGCATGATGTTCATTTAGTACATTATGGTCCATTTAGAGTCAAACAGACCATAAAGCAGGGGATGCTTTAGGGCGGGGCTACACAGTGATTGACAGGTCTCTAATAGACCATAAAGGAGGCATGCTTTAGGGCGGGGCTACACAGTGATTGACAGGTCTCTAATAGACCTAAAGCAGAATATTGTCTAAGAATCTGATGTCTCACACATCAATAGCTCAGACAGCACCACATGGGGGGTTCAGGTCGAAATCTCCTACAAGATGAAAGGTGAGCGAGGGTCACCACACTGAGTGTCATGTAGTGTGCATGTATGTGTGTGTAGTACATAACGAGCTTGTGAACAACCATGCGCTCCCTCAGACGGGTAGCCGGAGGCTTTAGAAGTCAAATCAGGTCAGTCGTGTGACCAGGGGACAGGCAACAGCCTGGTGTCTGCAACACACACACACACACACACACACACACACACACACACACACACACTACATCTTCTTCCCGTCTTTCTTTCTTTCGTTGTACCTACAGCCGCTCATCACAGGGCATCATTATGCTGCAGGATCAATCTTCTGTGTTGACAGGACCATGTAAAATACATGGCGCTTGTCTTGGCTTAATGTATTGCTATGGAAGCAGAGGAGACTAGCCTAATGACCGAACAGCTTCATTATGTCAAATATTAATGCAATTTCCCTTCTTTCTGCCTCCTGCACATCATAGAGCAGACCGCCATCATGGCCGCCCTGCTGTATAGGAGGTACAAGAATCAGGCCGCTCACTGTGTGTAAACCGAGCAGATTTCTGCAAGTTTTATGTGGGTCGACAGAATCATGTGGTAGCTTGATAAAAAAGAAATTGGGTAAACTTTGACTCCTAATTGTTTATCGAGTCTATGCTGATATGCAGCAATCATTAGCACATCATCTATCACATCGGGAGGATCAATGCATCCACAGCAGCCGGTGGGCAGCACAGTCCCGCCTGTCCAAACGCAGCTAATAACGCTAACAGAGAGTTTACTGTGATGCGTTCATGGTCTGTTCAGTAAAACATGAACATTGGATGAAGGTAAAGTCTGACATTATTATGACGTTGTCAAATGTTTGTTTTCAGCAAAAACGTGAATAAACACAGCTGTGATGTTTTCACAGCAATATCAAATAGATATTACACAGAAAGGAATGCTTTTCAGATCAACTTTATTTTAAAAGATAATGTTATTGACAAAAACTAATCTACGTTGTGTTCTATCAATACCAGCTGTTATTTAGTACAAATGTGGAGCGTCTTTGTTATGATCTGACTTTAAATACTTACTGTACTTTTGACCCTGAAGTTACACAATGATATGAACTTGAATTGTTAATATTATTCTTGTTTTTTAGTTAACAAGTGTCCTTTGTTAATAATAATAATGTAATTGCAAATATAGTATAGCCTTTATCTTAATAAAAATGATTATATTTTATTTTCAATTTTCATTGAACAACAACAAAAAATACCGAATTTCATGTGCACTATTATTCATTTCTCTTTTTTAGTTCATTGTCACAGTTGTGACATATGTATTGCTCTGTGCCCTCTGTACACTTCATGGTACCAGTGCAGATAGAAGATGTTTGAAGCATGTTTAATTATGTCTGTAGCACACATACAGTGTGACGGTATTGGTGGCGGGGCAAAATAAATGCTTGTTATTACTGAAGAAGGACGAAAGAAACAGCTGTTACTCTCGTCCTGACAGCTAAACATAGCTTGCTAAAAGACTTTGACATGGTGAACAGCATGTGATAGAGGACTAAATAATCTGTCAAAAGATCAGGCAACAACTGCCGGTTCTGAAAAGTGAAGCCAATACAAACGTGTCTTAAACTTGCATTCTTTCTGCAACTCCTCTGCGACTCCTCTGGTTGTATAGAAGTCTATGAGAAAATGACTCTACTTCTCTCTTGATTTATTACCTCAGTAAACATTGTAAACATGAGTTTATGGTCTCAATCTCTAGTTTCAAGTCTTCTTCAATACAGCATGATGTTCATTTAGTACATTATGGTCCATTTAGAGTCAAACAGACCATAAAGCAGGGGATGCTTTAGGGCGGGGCTACACTGTGATTGACAGGTCGCTGCTGCTACCAGAGACGTATATAGAATCTCTACCTTTTCTCCGCAGGACAAATATAGTCCCTTCCATTCACTGGTTGCAAAAAGCCAAGATGAAGACAGTCGGAATCCAAGATGACAGCAGTCCAAAAACCAATGGGTGACGTCACGATGACTAAGTCCACTTCTCACACACAGTCTTTTGAAACAATAAACAAAACTTTTCAGTGTTTTTCAACCTTTTCTGAGCATTTTTACATTTTTTACATTAAAAAGATCCCGCGGCAAATCAACAACCAAAAAAAGTTACAAAATGACACATTGTAGCATAATACAGCATATATGCTGACAATTTAATGACAAGTCTCTCAATGTGTTGATCCTCACTCAGTGTGGAACCTGGGCCTGTTCACATGAACACAAAGCTGACATCCTGGCAGGAACTGAAGAAGACATGAAGCTCTTCCTCAACAGCTCTCAGTCTCTCTCTGTTTTAGTTTTGTTGTCCAGGGTTCAGTTCAGAGTCTGCACTTTTCCTTTTCAAATATTTCTCCATCGCTGCTCGTCTTGTCACCGCAACCTCTCCCATCATTTAATTTTACCGTCTTAAACGAACATGGTCATTATTACGCTACCTACTGCCACCCACTGGCATGGAAGAGTATTTGTTACTTCGCCAGTCACTATTTTACTGGCTCAGACGCTCAACAATTGCAAATTATTTGCAGCAACTAAATAATATTTTTTTGGACCGATTAAGTGAAATCGGCACACCTGACGATCTCCCACGGCACACCGGTGTGCCGCGGCACAGGTTGAAAATCACTGACTTATCATTCATTTGAAGTGAATTTACTTCTGATGATCCAAAACAGCATCCCGGGTAAAACACAGCGACAGTAAGACATATTGTCCTGATTTTTCACGGTGCTGGTAGGTGTTGCATGCTGTACGTGATGACATAGTTAGGCGTGTCAGACTTGTATGGGCTCGGAGAAAATGGCTGTGTTACTTTCGTACCGTGTTACTTTCACTCCGACACTGCCCTATGACCTCTTACTAACACTAACACATCTGCTAAGCATCTATCAAAATGCAAAGAAAATGGAAATACACCCAGACACTTCATAAACCCCGAACAAGTTGATAAACTCACTACAGTGTATAATTTATGAGGCATTCATAAGTTAAGTCTTTCACAGTTTAGCACCTAACATTCTGCCAGAAATCAGACTCAAATAAATGTCTTTGAATCTGGTCTCTACACTAGATTACATAGTAATTTCCAGGAAGCTATCAAGGACCTTATGGGGAAATGGCGGACCTGCAAAATAAACAAAAGCAATATATTTCCCAAAATGACGGTGTTGGAGCTATTTATTTGATATTGCATTTTGTTATTTAATTTATAAGTAGTATTGTTTAATTATTGTAGATGTTTGATATATTAAGATTGTTTTTCTCTTTAATAGTAATTTGTTTAGTTATATTATTTTTTGTTGTTTGGTTAATTACTGTGGGCACCTGGCTATATATATGAGTGGAGAGATAGGACCAGCATGCACCGGGGTGGGCTCATAGTTTTTACCAGCACAGCACAGGAGAGACAGCACGACAGGAGTTTTCTTTGTTCTTTTTGTTTGTTTTGTTTGCTTTATTCAATAAATCCGAAAATCGGAATCTGCTTGGACAATCCACTCTCTTCTGGCTGCATAAAAATACTGACCACGGTGCATCAGTGGCGTTTGATTATTGTTTGTTTAATTTTGTTTTAGTTGACAAATGGCCACTACAGACGGTCTGATTTCTGTTTGAAAGCCTTCTACACGCTGCTAGATCAAAGTGCTTTCCTGTCCTTTTACTCTCTATCTTTTGCTCTTCATCCTTCCTCAGCCTCCCCATTTCCTAAAATTATTCCTCTTGTCACTCTTCCACCTCTTCCATCTCCACGCGGATCCTGCTTCATCTTTACTCCACCTCAACCTCTGCTGCTTTTCCTGCTCCCTTGCTCCATCTGTTTCTCTGCCCTCACACCCTCTCCTTCCTCCTCCTTGACACTTCACTTCTACACCTCCTCATTCCTCTGTCGTCTCCTTCTTTTACTCCTCTTCTCATCTTTCACACTTATTTCCTCCCTTTCTCCCTCTGTGCTTCCTCCTCCTACCACTACCTATCTCTAATCCTGCTCTTGCCACACCTCTCGACCGTGTACCATTTTCCCCTCCTCATTTCCTCTCATTCGCTAGAGAATCAATTTCTGCCCCGGCCAACGCTTCCTTTGCCACCACATACACACACATGCACACTTTTTCACTCTGAAACATGAATATGAAACACACAAGCACACATCGTCATATGCACTCAAACACACACACACACACATGCTATGTACACGCGTACAAGCGTACACGCACACCATTCTATGGGTGTGGTCGGGCGACTGGTGCTGACCTTTTCACCGATTCCCGTTATTAGAGAAACTTGACATTCAAACCTCCACAGCCCCCAGGACACCGAGACCACTTCTGAACCACACACACACACACACACACACACACACACACACACACACACACACACAACACACACACACTCACAGGTCTCTCAGCACCTCACCCTTCTGTGCCTCAAAATTCATTCAGGAGACTTTCAAAAATCCATCTGTGGCTGCTGGTTTGATGTGCACATTGACGCACACTGATGGCACTGCCTTAGGGAGCAATTTGCTAATCTTCCGGTTTGAACACGACCCTCGCTCTACAACCTCTCTACCTCTGAACCACAGCCGATATCATCTTATGTTTGCTTTACACAAGAACAATAGGTGTCACTCGCAACTGGATCTATGAATCCTGCCCGATCACTACCGCACATGTGCAAACTATGACTACACTTGTGTGGTTAATACCATAGACTGAAGTGGACGTAGTCATCATGACGTCACCCATCGGTTTGTGGACCGATGTTTTAAAGCCTCGATTTCAGTGATTTTGCCGGTGCCATCTTGGATGTTGGGGTTTTTACAACCGATGAACAGAAGTGAACATATTTGGAATGTGGAGGAGTGGCGTAGAGATGGTGTATACGTCTCTGGTAGCAGCAGCGTCCTGTCAATCACCGTGTAGCCCCGCCCTAAAGCATCCCCTGCTTTATGGTCTGACTCTAAATGGACCATAATGTACTAAATGAACATCATGCTGTATTGAAGAAGACTTGAAACTAGAGATTGAGACCATAAACTCATGTTTACAATGTTTACTGAGGTAATAAATCAAGAGAGAAGTAGAGTCATTTTCTCATAGACTTCTATACAACCAGAGGAGTCGCCCCCTGGTGGACAGTAAAGTTTTAAGACACTTTTGCATCAGCTTCACTCTTCAAAACCGAAGGTTGTCACCTTGGTTAAACACTTTTGTGCACATTTTATCTGATGATGCTACATTGTGGACTATAGATCTCTGTTGAAATCAGCAGGAGAGCTAGTGAACGTGTGCTGTTAGCAGCCGGTGGGCAGCACATTCCTGACTGGCTAAGTAACGGAGCTCACAGCTCATTTGAACAGAGGTTGCGTTGACTTACATTATGACGCATTCATGGTCTGTGAGTAACAAGTATTTAGGGTAAAGTAAATTCTAATGTAGGATATGTTAAAACGTAAGCTTGTGAAATTTAGTTTTTGGTGAAGAACTTGAATAAAGTTGTTTGAAGGAGATGCTTTTTTCAGCAATATAAGACAGATGTTAAAGAAGGAGTTAAGACCTCTTTCACTTCCTGACACTGAACACAACTGATTAGCATTCATGTTGCTTGATCAAAGTTTTCCTACTTCTACATACCATTGCTGAGAACCAGCATGTTCATCAACATGTTCAACTTTAGATCACTGTGACTAAAAATCAACAAACTAACAGTGGACATTTTTTTGTGACAACAGCCATGTTTGGGCTTCGGATGGGATCCTCACCACATGGATGTGTCTCTACAGCAGCATTGTGATGATTGGTGACTCTGTGTTGGCAACAAAAGGCAAAGCAAGAACAGCACTTTGAATCAAAATGCATTACCCTGGTGTAATAACTCATGGTATATTAGTGTACAGTTGTTTTTTGAAGGGGTCTCAACCAATTTGACATATGAAGGTCGGTTTTCTAGTCATGGGGTGTGCATATGAAAACAGTTGTGTAATGTCTTCTGAGAATCTGGAGAAGCTTTCTCAAGTCTGAGAAAATATCCCTAATGCTGTTATTAAGGTTGTCTCAGGTCCCTTCCCCAGGAGTGTTTTTTCTTCAGTGGGAAAGCTAAACATCTGCAATCATTCCCAGGACAAATGACTCTCCAGTTGTAACAGGTATTTATCGGCTCCAGCTCGGATTGGCAGTGATGGAAACATGATACCTGGGTGGACACTTCGTCTCCGCTCTCAAATCATTCCAAATGAGTTGGCACTGAGCAGGGCTGAATAAGTGACAGATACAAACATGTTCAGGTGGATTTTACAGGGCAGGAAGCCTCTACCAAAAATAAGCTATTAATTGTGTTATAAGAAACGTAGGACCCACTGTCTTTGGAGCTTGACCCATATCAGCTAAAAGTCCAACCTCACTATGTGTATGTTATCAGAATTTTAAATGAGAGCAAATTGAAATAGTGGCCACACATTCCCCAGAGTAGCCTAGTGCTTCACTGGATAAAAATAATCAAATCCTGACGTGGTGGGGATGCTTCCCTGTGGCCACTGAATGCAGCATAGGGTGCAGTGTTGGTGAACGCAGCCCTAAAGCTGGCTCCTCCCCCAACGTGGTAGTTGAAATGATCAGTTAGCATGCCAACTTTCAGAAAATGCACACTTAGTTGTATGCCTTCTATTTTAACTCTGGTCTGACATGTTGGCTGTAGAACCCCATTGTTGTCCTGCCTACAATGAGTGACTCCATGTGTTAATACTCCATATCAGAGGTGGTGAGTAGAGTCAGCATCAAATTGTATTATTTTGCAGTATGGTGAAGCCTGTTTTTCCCTGTTTTCCCTTTGCAGGTTTACCTGCTGCTGTTTTGCAACTGTTCTATTGCCTTGTTGTTTGAGTTATATGCTTTGTTTTTGATTCTTTTTGTACTAGTTCCCTTTTTAAAGTGAAGTAGTGTCCTATTGTTGGGAGGCTAAGAGCCGTGGTGAGGTTCCTACACCGTATGCTTGCATTTTTCAAGCACTGGGATACGAGTGCAGACTGCACAATTGTTTTGCTGTGTTGCTTCTGAGGTGAGTAAGCAGTAGCAGAGTAGTCTCTATAATTAAGTTCTGTTTCTATTGGTGGTTGTTTTCCCTCTCTCGATTCAACACTGTAGGTCATGTAGTACCACCTTCATAATTTACAATTGCATTTATGGTTTCTATTCTTCGTTTGCGTGAATAAAAACATGCAGATTAGGTCCGCAATGACCCTTAGATGTGTGTAACTGGGCAGTGATGAAGCAAGTACAGTGATGGAATTAAACACATACTTGTGTGTGTATTTATTTATGCATGACCTAACCACAAACAGTAATTGAGCATGACAATAGCTTTGGTCTTAGTTAAAACTGATTACAGTTATTACAGTGAGATGTTCTAGTTTAGTGGAGCTGACCTCAACTCATTTGAAGTTACAAACATGCAGCGAGAGAAAGAGATGAAAATAAACATAATCAGCTCAGGCTGTTATCAATCTAACATTACTTTCTACTGTGTTGATGAATGGAAGAGATGAAAGCAGAGACACATGGAGAAGAGAAAATGAGCTGAGTAAATATTGATAATATAAAAATCCTAATTTCCAGCATAATTTAGTCAGGATAAAACCTGTTCCTGACCACTGTTTTGTGAAAATGAGGTACCGGAAAACGGAAAATCCACAGACAAATCTTCCACATGACGACTATGCACATTGGCTCCAGTCTGAATAATCTGCTTTGCTGTTTTCCACTGAAATTCCTCCTAAATAATCCACTCCACACAACATAAACCTATCCAGACAGGATGTTGAAGAGGCACTACAATCAACTAATCAGACTCCAAATTTGATGCAATTGTTAGCTGTTGTGGCTAACCCCATTCTGGGTCCAACATATAACATTAGCAAGTGCATACCAGCTTCATTACTACTCCATTATAATCCAGCTGCTGAGCGATTTTAAAGCTATGTATTGTCCCTTCATTTGGTTGTTGAGATAGTCGTGGTGGTGTTTGACATATATTATTGGATATTGAGAGTACTGTCCATTTTTCCCAAGGCCCATTATGCCAAAACACCATTGTCCCATTGAGTCGAAAAATGCCAATAACTCTGATACTCCAAAAACAAACTCCAAATGTTCTGAAGGGACATTGGGCCGAAAATACAAACTGTCTGTGCAACAAACAGAAGCACATGGCTGATACTGTTAAAACAAAGGATTTGATCAAGGCAAGGCAAGTTTATTTGTATCGCACATTTCAAAAAGTCAATTCAAAGTGCTTCATATAAAACTATTAAAAGCATCAAAACATAAGGCAAAAGAAAAGGAGATTTAAAAACAATTAAGAACATTGATTGAAACATTAAAAACAGTCATTAAAACACTAAAAAGCAGTGGAAGAAATAAATACAGTAGTAAAATGCAGAAATGCAGGAAATTGATTAATATCCTTGAATCTGGTTCAATTAAAGGCAGCAAACAGAAAAGTCTTCAGTCTTGATTTAAAGGAGCTGAGGGTCTCAGCAGACCTGCAGCTTTCTGGACTTTGTTCCAGATATGTGGAGCAGAAGAACTGAACGCTGCTTCTCCATGTTTAGTTCTGACTCTGGGAACAGAAAGTAGACCGGTCCCAGACGACCTAAGGGGTCGGGATGGTTCATAAGGTAGCAGCAGATCAGAGATGTATTTTGACCCTAAACCATTCAGTGCTTTATAAACCAACAGCAGGATTTTAAAGTCAATTCTTTGTTTGACAGGAAGCCAGTGCAAAGACCTCAGAACTGGAGTGATGTGATCCACCCTCCTGGTCTTAGTGAGGACTCGAGCTGCAGCGTTCTGAATCAGCTGCAGCTTTCTGACTGACTTTTTACAGAGACCTGTAAACACACCGTTACAGTAGTCCAGTCTGCTGAAGATAAATGCATGGACAAGTTTTTACAAATCCTGTTGAGACACAAGTCCTCTAATCCTTGATATATTCTTCAGGTGATAGGAGGTGATTTTGTAATTGTCTTGATATGGCTGTTCAGGTTGAGGTCTGAATCCATAACTACACCTAGATTTCTGGCTTGGTTTGTGGGTTTTAACATCAGTGATTGAAGCTGAGCGCTGACTTTCAGTCGTTCATCCTTGGTACCAAAAACAATTACCTCTGTTTTATCTTTGTTTAATTGAAGAACATTCTGGCCCATCCAGTTGTTGATTTGTTCAGTGCAGTTACCCAGCCCTTGTATGGGATTATAGTCCCCTGGTGACATAGTTATGTAGATCTGTGTGTCGTCTGCATAATTATGATAACACACTTTGTTGTTTTCCATAATCTGAGCTAGTGGAAGCATGTAGATGTTGAACAGAAGAGGCCCCAGTATTGAACCTTGGGGAACACCACATGTCATTTTAGTCAGCTCTGATGTGTAATTAGCTACAGACACAAAGTATTCTGGGTCCTTCAAGTAGGATTCAAACCAGTTAAGTGCTGTGCCAGAGAGTCACCCAGCTTTTTAGTCTTTCTAGTAGTATGTCATGGTCGACCGTGTCGAATGCAGCACTGAGATCCAGTAATACTAAGACTGAACTTCTGCCATTGTCTGTGTTTTAAGTGGATGTCGTTGAAAACCTTAACAAGAGCAGTTTCAGTACTGTGGTGCTGTCGAAAGCCTGACTGGAAGACATCAAAGCAGTTATTTACGGCCAAGAAGTTGTTCAGCTGTTGAAAAACTGCTTTTTCAATTATTTTACAATGGGAGGTTTGATATTGGCCTATAATTTTTCATTGTTGCGGAGTCTAAACTAGCCTTCTTTAGGAGCGGTTTAATAACTGCAGTTTTTAGGGCTTGTGGGAAGATACCTGAGAGAAGGGATGTGTTTACAATGTGTAAAAGATCAGTGGTCATGCAGTTTGAAATCTAAAAAAAAAAAAGATCATTGGTCAGACGTCTAGGTCCGGAGGCAGAAAATCCATCTCTCTGAATAATGTTTCCTTTGCACAAATATTCTGCAGCGGTGTGCAAGTATTCAACATCAGGTTTTTTTAAATGTGTATTTCCGTACGATTTTTTTCTGATGGAAATCCGTGCTTTGTATTTAACAGCTTTTAAGCCATCAATCATCTTTAACTTGATCATGAATCTTTAAACACAGAAACAGTCTTTGAATGGCAATACCTCACCAAATGCACTGGTGACCCCGTGTGGATGAAGTGTAAGACATATGTGAGTGCGTCTTTACTTGTGTGTGTGTTCACTATAGAAAGAGCCTCCCAGCCTACTGTGATGTTAATCAACACCTTAGGTGTGGGTCATAACAGGTGATTGTGTGCATGTGTACCTTATATGTGATCTTGTGTACAAAGGTGCGGATGGACCAGTAGAACAGGTCAATCATATCACCAGTGCTCAGCGGCAGAGGGTGTGTGTGCATTTGAAACTAAACCAGCTGAAGAAACAGGACTGATAGCATACCTTACATGTACACACAGCTAACAGATAACATGAGGAAAGTGAATATGGGCTCTTAATATTCCTTTCCATTTTTTATTTGTGATGACACACCTCTTAACAGTGGAATAACTGACTGATTCTTTGGGTTAGGGTTAGTCTTTGTTCATGCCATATTAAATCCTGCTGTTTATCTTCATGAAGAAGTTACGTCGGTTTGTGGAAAGTTTAACTTTTGTTCAAGCTTTGTTCCAAATCATTCCCTCATCCACTCATGTAATACAATCCTGTCCCTACGAGATCACGTTGCCACACAACTAAGCTGCACTCAGTTACGTTTTGAGAGAAACGTTTTTTCTCACGTATAACCGTTGCATCTTAAACACGTGGTTAACTTTGTGAATTGAAACAACACAAAAACAAAACTACTTGGTTAGGTTTATTGGTCGACTTTTGGTTTCACACGGGACACAAACGGCGATGACGAGAACCCTCACTGGCTTCCCACCAGCAAATAAGAGCATTTGTGTTTGTCGGGTGACACGACCAAACTACAGAATGGAGGAAATACAAAAGTAGTTGTCCATCAGCAGCTCAGAGGCAGGGCTGGTGTCTGAGGAATGCTGATTAGATAGATACAAGGCAAACAATGTATCACACCAAAATCCAACAGCTTATTGTGTTTGCTGTCAGTGTCAAAAAGCTGTATGTTAGATCTGAGCTTTTTGAAATTCAAATACTTCTTCTGTTAAGAGGAAAACAGAAAAGTATGAATGCATTGCTAGCCAACACTTACTTTTGAGCCCACACAACAGGTGGGTGTGGATTCAAGTTATTTCAGTCCATCGCATGCAGGTAAGGGATAAACCCAATAGCAAGAGCTCTTAGAGGGCGGAGCCTATACGAAATAGAACTACTTTTGTCAACCAATCAGTGGGTTCAGTGGGTTTAGAGTTTCACACAGCAGTGTAGCGTAGTGTCTGAGCAGCATCAGCAGTTTGAAGGACTGAAAATACTGATGACAGCTAAACCTACCTGTTCATAGCTGCAGGAGCAGAAATGAAACAGGACCTGAAGTAAACATTTAGGCCTCGAATTCACTTGTATGAAAAACAACAACTCTGTAGACGAGTGATTTCCAACCTTTTTGACTTGTGATCCTTTTAAGAGGATTAACATACTGTGGGAATGTGTTAAATGGTATTAAACGGTAAATTGCGCCTCTCTAGTCTTCCACCCGCTCAAAGCGTACATGTCAGTACATGTCATCATTCAACCATTACAGGCTGGTCTCATCAAGCATTCGTAGTTTCGCCTTACGAAAAATAATGCGCTGCAATTTGTAGATATCACAGAAAATAATTTTGCATGTTATCCACATCTTCATGAACGAGAAAGCATAAAGACAGCAAAACCCCAAACAGGGTGGACGGGTCCAACAAAAGGCAATGTTTGAGCCAGTTTCTCTGTTCCCATGTGGATCGAGAAGTCAACATCAAGTTATTTGTCAGGTTACTGTGATACTTTTATGAAAAGACCATATGACAAGTTTTGCTGACTTTTGTTGGAGGAAATCAATTTTCGTTAAAAATGAGGAGTAACTATTGTTAGATATCATACAAACCCAGTGGGGGGCCGTGCATTTTATACCTGGGCCTTCTGTGCTGTCCTGCTACAGGTGAACAGCTACGGTGCAGATACATGAATCCGTGCATGACGGGACGCTGCGTCATTAACGGACAATGCATAGTCAAATCTACGTAATTAACACAATAACAAGAAAGTCATAAGAAACAGTCACATATATTCATATGACAACAAAGCATGACACATCAATCCAGCAAACCTGCAGCAGATCCACACATTCCACCACACAAGAGCACGAGCCATTCAAATATTATTCATGAAAACAACACGATAGACAAATGAACAGTAGTAACGTTACTGCAGATGTAAAAAAACAAACGCAGTTTGTCACTTACCGAATGCTGTTCACTTAAAGACAAAGTCCATCCTCCTTTCTTTGTTGTTATAACTTAATCCCACGGTTGTACAGTACATCATTTCAGTTCCAGTAAGAAGTCCTTCTCGATTCATGGACGCCAGTGACAGTCGAGCCTCCCCAGTTGTATTTCGCCGGTCTGCGGCGGCCGGTTCACAGCGGGCCCGGGATCCGACTTCCGCCGGCACGCCTGCCGGCTCAGTTACAATGAAACACATTCAGCCATAAAATGTGCGACGCTGTCAGCCAGGAACACCGTTCATAAAAAGAAATAAACTACACCAAGCAAAACCCTAAAAATGTTATAATTTCTTCCATATCTTTCAATTTGAACTCTTACTCCTCCAACTAACTTCTGCCAGCTTCCTTAAATTTCACATTGGTCACGCGCTGGCCCACTGACCAATCACAGCGCACGTTAATGCAGACGTACTTAGAAGGCTACCTCGGTGCTACTGGCACGTCAAAGAACACGCCCAACATGTCAAACTAAAGATCTGATTGGTTGAAGACTATGACAATCAACAATATCGTCCCCATTCACTTAAACTGCAAAGGCTCTCTAGCGGGCATCGAGCCTCTCTCCTTACATAGAGACATAGGGGCTGAATCTGATTGGATAAAAGCTCTCCTTAAAACAAGCTGTGCTGGAAGCAGAGCAACAGAGGAAGACAGTAGCTGTGGAATGAGAAAATAAGATAATGGGGAAAATGATTATAATACATGTAGTGTATTTGTGAAAAATTATTTAAGTTATAAAATAACTATAACTTTGATTCTGTTTAGGGCAGCAGAGAAGGCTTAGCTGGCCCTGACGGCCCACCACATCAGGACTAAACCAAACCCGTTCATACACCGATGGCACAGGCTCGATGAGCCTCGGTAAGCGTCTTGCCCAGATGACCCGCTCTACCTCTGTGCCACTGCCGCACTATTAACCGCCCTAATAACTTTGGTGTAACTGGGCCTTTAATGCAACATAAAGTACCAACAATGTCGATAAACTTGATGGTTAATGTTATTAATTGTTGTTGATGATGATAATTTAAAAAGGAGCAATATGTAAGATATGGTTGTTTTGGTTCAAAACATTTTAAAAAAGAACCGACATCAACAGAAAGTCAAACATCTATGTGTATTGCAGAGATATCTACTGAAAGGAGCATGCTAACCAGCTAGCCCCGGCCCGTCCTGTCTTGCAATATCACTTGTACCTCGAGAGGCGATAGTGAGTAAATGTAGTGTCCATTCTGCCCTCAGTCCAACACGAGAGGGCGAGGTAGAGCTGCCTCCGGAGGCTTGTCACATTTAAAGTAAAGGGTCCGTGTACGTTTTTTAGTAGTTTGTTTAATGGATTAAAATTCAGCCAGCACACACCGCCGGGAGTGCCAGGAGTGTGATATCAGGGGACCGCTCCAGCTCCCTGCCGGATCAGCAAACCTCCTGTTTCTGTTGATGCACAGGTTAGATACCCAGGTTTGTGCTGACTGAATACGAGCTGCTCACTGAAGGTGCCGCAGCTCTTGTCCACTCTCCTCCAGGTAAAGTGGTGTCCTTGCGGCAGGGAGGATGAATCCTGATGGAAGGTTGATTACTTGTTTCTTTCACATTGGATTTAATGCAACAACCAAGACATCGAAATGTACACAGGCCGTAAAGCCAGAGCAGAGACAAACACCTGTAAATGTAGGTTGTATGGACCCACTAGTAGAGGGGACATTCTGCAGCTTGTGACCATATTTTAAACTTAAATGGCTCTTACGGAGCAATTGTTTTTTAAGTTTGGCCGTTGTCGTCTCCAAATTTAATTTAAATTCAAATTGAAAAGTACTTTCAAACAACATTTGTACAATTATGGAACAGAAATTAAATTATTTTAGGTGACGCATCAGCTCCTGAAGGCAAGATGAGGCTGGCTTCACTCCAGGTCTGACTATATATATGTAACTATGCTGCATTCACACATTCCTGTAGGATCACACGCCGTTCAGCAGACATCAAAACATGGACCCTAAATGAGGGGGGTGGGGCTGTAGTGTTGTCTGTGTTGGCCGCGACTCTAAACTAGACACAACATACCAAATACACCCCTACTTTATCATTTACACACACACACACACACACACACCACACACACACACACACACACCACACACACACACACCACACACACACACACACACACCACACACACACACACCACACACACACACCACACACACACACACACACACCACACACACACACACCACACACACACACACACACACCACACACACACACACCACACAAATGTAGTCTTCCCCCTGCGGCGAGCAACAAAGGTGTTCAGTCATGTGAAACCCAAGCCTCGAACCTGCAGGTTGACCTTTGACCTTTCACACACACACACACACACACACACCCACACACACATACATATGATCTCACAGGAGGAAAGGCATTAAAAGAGAGGATGGAAGCGTAGTGTGTGTGTATGTGTGTATGTGTGTATGTCTGTATGTCGTAACAGGCTTGTAGACATGCAGGAGGGTCACGGGAACATCTACACATTAGTTACAGACATAACAACCTCACACACAATTTCCCCTTTTCCACATGTGTGTAATACATCTTGAACTTTATGAAGTCTCTCTCTCTCTCTCTCTCTTACACACACGGCAACGGGTGACCTAACCCCCTCATCTGTGTAGCTGCAATTAACCTTCATAACCCCAGTGTGCGCATGTGTGTTGGACAGTGTGTGTCCTGAACTTGATTACACAAAACAGGCATGAGACTTGAGGGCATGTCGTCACTCAAACAAACACACACACACACACACACACACACACACATGCACGCTGATAATCCATGTCTTCCCTGGACATCCTTTTATCCAGCTCAGGCCCCAGGGATTTTCCGTTGGCCTGGCCAGGCTGAGAGGCCTCTTCCTGGGATCAGGAGATCAGAGAGATGCCCTTCGTGACCTTTGAGGATCTGAGCCCTAACAACCGTCGCTGCGCCATGAGGTCAGGCAGGTTAGAATGCAGTGATATAACACTCAACATATTCTTATATAATGGATAAATTAGATGTCATCATTCAGCCACAGTGTAAAACATAAAGAGGGTTATAATGGCGTCATTGTGTTCCCGTGGTGCACAGCAATGAAAGCTGGCAGAGTGACCAGAAGAACAACGGCTTTGAAGCCTCAAGACATCACAAACCATCACGTATGAGACAACTGTAGAGTTAGTGACATGCTGGAATGAATATCATTTTTCTACGTCTGTATGAAGATTACATTGCACAATATGAGCTTTAACACTGCATGTGAAACCTGTGTAGCATCTTGAAGCACATTAGCTTCAAAATGACACAACTCTACATCACAGAGAGCTGGCAGACTGTCCTGTGGATATGACATTCTAAGAGCGAAGAATTGAAATCACACTGCGAGAGATGCTGATCGATTAACAACCACACACACACGGAGCATTCACATTTTACACATGTTGCCCTGCTCCCTCCCTGACCCTCCCCCCACCTCCATTCATCCTTTCATTCATTCACATTCACTTTGACAATGAATCTGAACTTCAGACTCAGTTCAGGGTGAAAAGAAAAGAAAAGGGAGGGGGGGTGCTTTATTTTCTTCCTCTGAGCCTGCTCCCCGACCTTATGACCCCGCACAGCCCCCCCGCTTCCTCAACCCTTGACACTCACTCTTACAAAACCCTCAACATATTTTATTTCACAACATGAAAATAGCAAAGTTGGCAAGAGAAAAAAGAACACATGGACACAAATAAGCACACCTGCCACGGCTCTGTTTGATTTGCCGTTTCTACACCTTGCATTCCAGCACTGATGGTCTATCAATAGACTTTGACCTCTTGTGCCTCAGCTTAGCTGTGTGCATGTGTGTGTGTGTGCGGGGTGGGGGTTCTTCTTAATACTGATAGCGTGGTTTGGAATTAGGTAAAAAACTCTGAAAAGTGACACAATTCAATTTTCCAAAATCATTTCCACTGTTCCAAAGATGCCTCAGGTGTCTGAGCTATGGCAGCAAGACAGGAAAGGAACATTATTTTAAGGATCAACACAAGATTTAATAACTACTTAACACAGATCTGTTTGATAGCGTATTCTTTAGTCTCAACAGTCTGTGTGGCCACATCGTGACATAGAAACAGCAAGGTCAGATAGAGGTCAGATAGAGAATGGAGCAATAAACAGGTGAACTCTGACCGTCTACCTCCTGACATGTCTTTAACAACCTCCAACTGTAACAAGCACCCACTGAAAACACACTGCAACTATTCATTTCTTGAAATGAATAGTTAATAGTAATTTAAACAGTTTTCAAGCTTATGAAACATAAAACAATCCTGTAAAATCAATACTCATGAAAACAAAGCTCACATTAGAAGCTTGACTTGGTGAAATCCCTTTTTAAAAACACAGCTTGTGACAGAGGTCCATGATGTAAGCTCAGATAGATGTTTCTTGAAGTTGGGTTGTATGAGCTACTCATCCATAGTCAGTGTGTTACTACTGTATGGACAGACAGGAGAACCAGCAACAAAACACATTGTTGGACACCAAAAATCAAATTAAGAGTATGCAATATTTGTTTCTGCTTTACCATCAGACGGCCCTGAACTGAAGGTGTCCATCTACTGTATGTTCTCTTCAAAGCCACAAGACCAATTTTACCCTATTTTACCTCACAGAACATGGCAGTTGCTGGTCTACCACTGCCTGAATCAGATAGTTTCTTTGTGTTATTTTGTGACTTCTGTTTCCCTAAACTGGGGGTGTGCCATAAGCTGCTCCTCCAGAGCCCCTGTATGGTGGCTTGCATACAGGGGCTCTGGAGGAGTCCCTTCTAAAACCCAACTTCAACGATGCCTTAAAGATGTCCTTCACACCTGTGGCCTGGTTTTGTTGTCAGTAAAACGCAAAGTTTAGAACATAAAAGCGACATCCAGCTGTACGAAGGATCATATAAATGTTTGACGAAAGTGCACATTAGATTTGCCCATTTATGACAAACAACATTGAAATGTGTCACTTCTCTGTCACATTTCTGCACAGTGTGTTCTTTACTGCGCTGTCTGTTATATCGTTTTTCAGCCACAGATCAAAACAAATCAAAACTCTCTCAACACAGGTTTACTTCATATATCTGGTCGGTGACTCTCTTAAGAGCTGCTTATGTTTTTGTTTTGTTTTCTATCATTCTTCATGATAACTTCATGATAACTTTAAGTTCATTCGTAACATGGGGAATGCAGCAAAATCAGATGGGGCAAGAAACACAGTAGTGAGATGTTTCAAACCAACACAGAGGGATCTGGAGATAACACGTGGAGTTGTCCAACAAGAACAGATAAACCTGGCTCAACTTTTCTGTTATTTCCAACAAAAATGATAAAAATGAAAATAATCTGAACCATATAAACCAGAAGTATCCCTGAAGGAACGCTGCTCAAGTTCCACAGTTATGTTGTGTGTCTTTCATGTTTCGACCAATCGTATCGAGCTCATTCAAGTTGATCAAATGGCCTCGCCACCATGGATAACAGGTCAGAGATAAACCTCATCTTCACCTCCAATGTTGCAGTTTCATTCTGCGGTTCTTCAATCTGTGTCTTAACTCCTACACAGGGGGGGTTAAGTGTGTTGTGGTCAAAGGCGGTCAATGTACATGCATTATTCCTTTACGGGCTTTAATTGCATTTTTTTCCTTCTCCAGGCTGGACTGGCCTTGTGGTCATTATATGTGCAAAGTAATGTTCAACGATTGTCCATTACAGTAAGAGCCATTTACTTTGCAGCCAGTTCCTATAGACCGCAGTGGTCAGCGCATATAAAACAGCTCAATATGTATAGAAGTAGTTTCTTCTGGCAGACAGAGGCTGGCCAAGACAGACATGCACGTCTGTGGCATAGCACAGTATGTACACAGGTAACAAAGCACACTCGGTAGGATGAAAGACAGACAAAACACACATGCTCACACACACATGCATTCCTTTCCTTTATCTAGACTCCGTTGAAACACTGTTCAAGGCCATATGGTGACAGAAGCAGTGTGAAAACATGCTTTCTCTTTGGAGAGTCTTTTGTTGTGCAGCCAAAGACAAATCCACGGACGTTTACGGGGGGACTGCAGGTCATGGTTGTATAGCTTTTACAACGATGACAAATGCATTATGCTTTTCACATAAACCAGCACAGTAGAGCCCAAGTAAAGCAGGAAAGATCTGAATACTTCACGGGTTTATAACACAATTCATTTATCAGAGAAAGATAGAGAGGGGTAAGAGGCAGTGAGAGAGAGAGAGAGAGGAAGTGAACCAGGCGGTGCTGCTGGTGGCCAGTTTCATTGTTTAACAGGGACTAAAGAGGAAACTGCTGCCACTTGTGTGTCCTGAGGTGAGCCTCACAGTCCGTCATTGTCCAACACACCTAAACCTCTCCTCTAAGTTGATGGCATCATCTAGGTAGCCTGGCAAACCAAGTTGCTTAAAATACTTTAAAGTTGAGTTATTTGTGTTCTTTGTAACCTTTTGTTGCTTTTGTTGAGATCTGCATTCTTTTTCAACAACATCCTGCTTTGACGGTTGGTCAGCGCCCCTCAGCATCGTACATCAGTGCATGGAGGTCCCCTTTAGCAGCTGTATGCGATGTACCTGGCATTTAACTAACTCCAACACAAACCCTCCCAGGTAAGAGCATGTGACATAGAGTAATGTCCACGAGAGTCTGCTCAGGGCGGGTGGGATTGGTGGTGGTGGATGGGTCAAACAGACAGAGAACCTTTGTCCAGGAGACTGATGTTGGTGTCTGGTAAGGAACTAAAGGTAAACATCTTTTCACCAGTTGTTAGTCGTGTGAGTCTGAATCATATGACTCGTTTGTCACTTGCTAGTGACGTGAGTCGTTCGTCACTCAGTAGTGATTTGAGTCGCTAGAAAGTAAAATTCACATCAACAGCGCTCTTTTCATGAACCTGACTACGCGTGTTTTGTTGCCTAAACCTAACTTCCTGTGAAGGTGGAAGTTTATTTTGAAAAGACGCCACCAATGTAATGAGCGAATATTGACACTGTGTCACCTTGCTAGAGGGGTACCTAGTGCGTCGACCTCCGATGCCAAGGGGCACTGCTGATGGGTGTTGATGCAACACAGTCACACATGGGCCCTGCCCACTAAGCCTTCCATTGCTCTCTTCCTGCAGCAGTTGGGGGTTCACGTCCTTCGTCACGGGCTCCTCAGCAGAGCCGGAACTTTTGTCCGTCTGTCATTGGTTTCCAGAACACGTTCATTTGTCTGCGTTTTGTTGCATCCGTCAGAGTTGTTTGACTACGCAGAGCCACAGTAAATAAAAACGTCATCATGCAAACAAACAAAGTAAAGAATACAGAGATGCAGAATTTAAAGATAGATTGTCGCATTTGATTGCAGAACAGCTTGAGAGATCAGACGGCAGTGATTGTGCTCCAGGCAGCTGAACTATAGCTTCCTGTTAATGTCCTTCAATCATTAGCCCTGTTTTGGACGAGCTCTATCCATTGCACCAATGTAATGAATTCAGTTGTGTCTTCTATTGGGAATGTTTGCAATGCATAGAATAATAAATTGCATTGGAGTCAATGTGCATGTTTTTTGTGTGTAACGATTTTTTGTCTTATGAAGGATTTCTTTTAAATACACATACGAATTTTACGGACTTGGTGTGTAAAGGCCTTTACCCTACCGTCTGAATGTTCATCTCCACTTCCCATCTTGTCTCTTTGCACTGTGTCACAGAGTAAAACTGCCCCCTGAGGGAGAATTCACATCATATCTAAGAGACAAGAGACAAAAGCTTTGTTTGTTATATTTGAAGTGTGTTCTTTTATTCCAGGTATTCCCTTTGAACTGAGAACAGAAATGCCTTCAAAATGACTTGACTTGACTGCCGCTTGCAAAAATGGCAGCAACAAGCAGTGAGTACTTTACGAGCAGATAACAGGTCATCTCAAGTTGTGCGTCACTCTTTCTTGCACATGCATGGGAATGCACATGCATGCCCTGTGAAGGCGGATCAAAGACCTTGCAGATAGGGTGTCTATGCTCAGTCACGCACATTTTTCTGTGTTTTCTATTTTTGAAGATATTGTTGATGCTAAAACAATGATAGCTTATGTTTTGTGGTGTGTGCTATTGCTTTTAATTTTGAGAGTCCTTGCAAGAAAAGATGATCAAACAGATCTACCCGGCACAGGCCCAGGGTCCTGCAGGCCCAAATCCAATGAAAAGTAGAGATGTACACACGTACTTCATTATATAGATGTAGGGGGGCAGGACTTATGAAGACTCTTCCATTTGAAGTGATTTATAATAAATACATATTTACCATGGAAGCATGTCAGAACAACAAAAGTAATAATAATTCTAAGACGGTGAGTGCAGTTGCAGGTAAAAAATACCAATGAGCTCTAGGGGGGGGGGGGGGGGGGGAGTAGCAACACTCACACACACACAGTGGAGATAAGCGACAAGTGCCATTATACTTTCACTTTTTTTATTAATTGTTTTTGGATAAAGGGACAGAATGGGGGTGTGAACAGGATAATGCAGACATCTGCCAGAAAACACAGACAGTGGTTTTCCCAATACAACTGAACAGAGACTCTAAAAGTAGAACAGAAACCGAAGAGCCAGCTTTGTCCAATGACCACGGGCCACCATTACAAAAGAACAATAAATCAAAAATTATATTATAACCAAAAATGAATGAAAGGAAGCCACAACTAAAGATCCATTCCAAGTCTCTGTTCTGAACAGAGCATAAGGTAATAATAAATAGTAACTCCCATAAAAGATAAAGTTCAAGTTCAAGTTACAACAAACAGCTCTCAGAACAGGAATAGAAAAGGCTGATAACAAAATATTCTGCATTGCCTTTTACAAAAAAGTCTCAACTCAAGCAGGCTTCTCCACGTCCCCCGGGTCATTTTAATAAAGTATACCCAGTCTAAATATAAAGCACCATTTAGTATTTGGCAATGAAAAAAAACTGCAAAACATTTTATTATTTTTTAAATGTATTTATTTTTGACGCTTGTTTTCATAATCCATGTACTGCATATGAAGGTTTTTTTTTTTCTCTCTTCTTGATGTTGGAATGTAGTCAGGTGAGGGGGGGGGGGGGGGGGGGGGGGTGAGAGAGACAGAAGCACACAACAGAACAGGCCGACATCAGCTTGCATTACTGCATACAAGAATGGCAGCGGGGGGAAGGAGGTCCGAACCAAAATAACAAAGAAGATATGTACAACCACCTCTGTGGACAGGACGCGATGGCCATCTGATGGCCCGTGGTGCCTCCCAGTGCCACGTACTTTAGCTGCTTTTTTTGTGGGGTTTTTCCATTTATTTCTTTAAACATACAAATAATTTGCACTATATTATCCTGCCAAATTAAAAAAATATACCGTGGCAGCTTGGCATTTTTTTTCCACTACCAAAAAAAGGTATGGTAAATACCTTCAGAGAGAACAAGCAACAGTTAAAAATACGAGCCTCAATATAAATACTATAGTGCCTACTCTAAGTGAACATTGAATTCAAATACAATTCTAGAAATACAGAAAAAGTAGACCGTAAATGTGTTTAAGCATAGGAACCGACATGAGTGTGCATTTTCCTATATTTTAGTTCTTTATTATATATTCATATATAATCTTAATCCTTTCCCCAATGCAAATTGTATTTCAACCTGAAGAGCTGTGAAGAGCCGCGGCAAAATCAAATACAAAACCATCACAGATTTTTTTGTTTGTTTGTTTTTTCGTCTTTTTTTATCATTTCATATATACTGTGATCTGAGTCCGGAACACCACCAAGACGCTGAGGAAAAGAGAAACGACAACAAAACTTAAATACAGTTTCCCCCTGAAAGATAGTGACGTGTTATTTGCAAAAAGCGTTTATTTTCATATCTAGAATTAAAGGAAGATTAATACAAAAACAGAGTATCTCAGGGTGAGCAACACGGTTTGAGTGTCTGTTGTCTAGCCAGCAAGGTCTATAGACTTTTAGGTGTAGATGACAACAAAGTTACGATAGAGCTCCCTAAGAAAGGTTGAGTTCTTCTGTGGCAGACGAGTGCTTCATCCTGTGACCATGTGGGAGCATTGCTTACTGATGTAACTCGCATTAAACCTTGTTTTTTACAGACCTTGCCAACAGGGTGAATATTCAGCCCATGCTAAGCACGGGGGTTCTAGGGGTAAAAAATTGACAAATGGTCAAAGGTCAAAGGTCAAGGTATATCAGGGTGGAGTTGCTGGCAACAGATTATGTGTCTCACCTCTGCTTTTAACAATGGGACTCTGGTCATTTCAACAGTGTTTCCCCTTCAGCGTAAACTTGTAAACTGGGAAAATTGAAACAGTGCACTTCATGTCCTATAAGTGAAAATCTAACTCTCAGACTCAACCCATGTGACCAACGTTGCATCACTGTGGAGAGATGTCAGTACTTGCTCTCAGGCCGTGTGACATGTGCTGTACTGTGAACAGCTTGAATGAAACTCGACGAGGGAAAGAACTCTTCTTCTGGGTTGAAAAGCAACAGCAAACAATACAAAGGTGCCCTGCATTAGCCTATGCATACTGATTCTAATCATCACATTCACTCTTTTTAAGAGCCCTGGAGGAGAGATATTATTATTGCAATTCTTTCTTTTTCTTCTGTAATTCATGGATAATAACCCTGTTTTGATTAAAAAAATGTAAAGTGGCAGAGATTGCCTCTGACCGCCTTAATATGTTGGTAGATTCCAGTTCTGTGTAGCTTTCTGTCTGTCTAGCTTGAAGTTATTTCAATGCTCTCAAATAAAGTTAGTAAAATACATTACTTTATGCATTGTTCCACACACTGACATATCGATCTACAGCACACGGCTGAGAAGGGTCATGTGTCTAACCGTGACCCTTCTCAGCCGTGTGCTGTATCCCTCAAGTCCAGGATTGTACATTACAGATTACCTTTATCTCAAGAGTACCTCCTTTCCGGAAACAAAACTACAAATAATTCAGATATACACAATACTGCTTGCACCATGCTAGCCATGAAATCCACATATTAAAGATAGCCTATTGAACATGTAATAGGTAGCTAAATGATGATCAGCGAGAATGATCTGATCTTTCATCATGAATTGTCACAGTCCATTTGAGCAGGCAGGTGCTTGATGCAAGGACCTTCCCTGGGTGGCTTCACCCTTTCAGCTCCATCTAATGTGAGCCCAAACTTATACCAGATAAGATTATGGCCAATGCAGTCTTGAGAAATCAAAGGCACTCTTTCTTATTCTACCAAATGATAGTACAAATTGAATTCTTAGCACACCCATGTCTTTTTGAAAGAATTTTGAAGGCTGTTTTTACTTTCACTTTAGTCATCAAGCTAATGCATGTTTTTTGTCTTCTTTTTTTGAACCCTGTGTGAACATGCTGTCTTTTATAAAGATCAGGATGAGTGCATTTCCAGGGTTGTATGAGGAGGGTCGAGTCACAGACTGTTCACTTTCCATGTTACAAAACAAAACTGTACATGATACGTGTTACAGAATGTATGCAGCGTGGATGTAGCTTTCTTGTCTTTTCTCTTTTTGAAGAATTAAAAAGAAAAAAACAGAACAAGAGAAAAACAGCAACACATTTACTCAACAACTAACCAACCAGGGACAAGTTATTTTCTTTTTTTCTTTTTTGATTAGCAAAAACATACTATGCATGCTGACTAATTCTTAAAAATGGAAAAGGAAAACTCAAAAAAGAAAATAGTACACAACATGTAAATTATTGCACAAGAGAAAGGCTCGAAGTTTCGCTTCAATGCAAGAGTATTGCCCCTATACAGATCATGCATTCAATGGGTAATGGAAACGGGGTGTGCTGGTGCAGAGCACATGGTCTTAAGCTTCCACCAGACTGGCAAAAGTGGAGTGTTAGGGTTGGGGCAATTCTGGGGCAATTCTACAAGGGGCTGGGCATAAACAGGGGACTGATGGCGGACATAGCTGTGGGGGAAAGGTCCCATAGTTCGGCCTTCTACTCTGACTTTATTTCGGTACTCAAAGGACGGTCACTGTGCCATTTTTTCATGTGTTTCTCCAAGGTGCTGTAGACACTGAAGGGCATCTTACAAATTTCACACTTGAACACGTCTTTGCCCACCTGACCGTGAGTCTTCATGTGGCGAGTAAGTTTGGAGCTCTGGGCACAAGCATAATTGCACAGATCACACTTGTATGGTCTCTCCCCTGTGTGGCTGCGCCGGTGTACTGTCAGGTTACTGCAGTTCTTGAACACCTTGCCACAATACTCACAAGTATCACTCCTGCGGCTTTCCTTGGAGGTGGGCCGCCCATGACCCCCAAGGTGTGGTGTGCTGCCCCCACTGCCTGTACCACTGCGGCCCGACATCCCGCCGTCTAGTTCACCTGGAGGAGTGGAAAAACGCAGACTGCCGTTCTCTGAAGAATGCTCGGACGAAGAGGCAAAGGGCGATTGTCTGGAGTCCCCAAAGTTCAGAAAGGGGTCCTTGAGTTGTCGTGAGGCGGCATAGCCAGCCAGCCACTGGGAGTAGACATTCTCTGTGTTAGGGATTGTGGGAGTGGGCAGGTCAAATTCCTTTTCCAGCTTGATACGTTTAGAGAAAGGACTGAGTGGAGTGGGGCTACCCAGAAGCAGTTTTTTAGAGAGGCCGACAGAGGCAGATTCGTTAGGGGACGCTCCCCGTCCATTGACTGTCGAGACAGAGCCCTCTGCCCCACGATCTGTTTCCAACACTGAGTCCCCATCACACATTTCACGATTGTGGTGATGGTCTTGGTTGAGGTGGTGGTGCAGGTGGTTTTCCTTGGCCATGGCATTTCGTTTGTGTGCGCTGAGGGCTTCGCTGAAGTGATGCATGCTAGCGGCTAGGCCCATCCCTTGCATCACCTCAGGTAGCGAGCGTGGAATGGAACCCTCATCAGCAACTCCTCCCCGTCGGCTTCCTATACCACCATTGTTTTCATGCTGACGTGCTGCTTCAAGGTTCAAACCAAAGTGATAGCTATTGTTCTTTCTTCTGTCTGCCCTCTCTCTGTTCTGCTCTTCTTCCTCCTCTACCTCTTCTTCCTCCTCCCCCTCCTCCTCCTCTTCTTCCTCTTCCTCTTCTTCTTCCTCCTCTTCCTCTTCCTCCTCCTCCTCCTCCCCATTCTCACGTAGCATGCGGTTATTCTCACTTTTCAGCTTGGCCACCACTGACTTAAGGGCATTGCTTGCACTGCCCAAGTGCTCGCTGGTGCCAGGCTCTGGGGAGGAGGCTGTTGAGAGACCATCTTCCGACTTGCCTGTGTTTGGCGAGGACGATTTGTGCATATGTGTCTTCATGTGGCGTTTCAGTTTACTAGCCTGTGTACAAGCATGATCACATAGGTGACATTTGTACGGCTTCTCTCCTGTGTGGCTGCGCCGATGCACTATTAGATTACTCTGGAACTTGAAGGCCTTGCCACAAAACTCACAACACTTTGATTTCAACGGGGTGGTGGAGGAGGGTGTTGCGCCTACTGAGGGGAGAGGGGTGGTAGGAGTGGTCTGAGAGCCCACAGGTGACTGCATGGAGCCTGGGAGAGGGGGTGGGGTGGCAAGATATGGAGGTTTGCTGCCCCCTGCACCTCCTCCACCTCCGCTTCTTACTCCTGTCTGGAATGGCTGGAGCAAGCGCTGCATGTGGCTAGGCCGGCTGGGGGATAGTGGGGGAGTGGACCCTGAATTGTTTCCCGCCAGCTCTCGTAGCCGCCGCGAGAAGTCCATTGTCGGAGTGGGGTCCAGGGTCAGAGGGGCATTCAGACGCAGCACCCTGTCAAAGGCACTCGGGTGGTGGGCTGCCAGCGCCAGCTCCTCTGGGCTCAGGTGGTGTGGATCCAGGTGGTTCCTTGGAGGGGGACTGAAGAGAGGTGGCGTGGGAGGGAAACGCTGAGGATGGCCCCCACCAGCAGTCCCCATGGCACCAATTCCACAGCCTATTCCAACGCTGTCCCTTCCACCTGAGACCGAGCCGGGCATGCGGAGGAGGTTGAAGGGGCTTGCATCAGGAGGCAGATGGAGGCCGGGAAGTGGAGGGTGCGAAGGGCAATCTGCGCCCCCACCCAAGGAGGAGGGTCCACCCATGCGTGGGGTGAGAGGGCTACCGTGTTCACTTTCCAGGTAGATACGGAAGCCATGGGTGTTCTGAGCATGCTGCAGCAAAAACCAGGCGCTGCCGTATGACTGCTTACATGTAGTGCAGGTATAGGTGGTCGGCTCCTCCTTACCTGATGTGAGAAGAGAAGAAAGAATCGGGTTAGGAGGAATTTTATCTGAAATATCTATAAAACAGCTATAACATTTATGTATGAATCTGCCAGATTAAGAAAAATAAAAGATTGTCAAATCCTGCAATGCTGTTAATTCAGGAGATGTTCACACAGTTGCACAACAGCACTGTGTGCAGAATGAAGTCCAGGCAGGAGAACTCTTTTCAACTTGGCTGAACCAATTTTTCATTTCAACCTTAGGCCTAACTATTACAGCTTTTAAGAGTGGTTGGCGCATGGTGTTGAGGGCTTTCCAAATACAACAGTAGCTGTTATTGAGGTCATGCCCCACATGAGTAGCATGTGAGAAGTAGTCTGTGTTTGTGTGTGTGTGTGTGTGTGTGTGTGTGTGTGTGTGTGTGTGCGTGCATTTGTTCTTCTCTCACACTGCTCTGGGACATCATTTCTCCCTTTAGACTGACTGTGAGTCCTCTATTGTCAGCAGAAGAACAAAGAAACAGGGCTATCCCGGCGGACGACCACTTCCCACTGATCTACCAAAACAGAGGCTCAGTGATAAACACACATACACTCACAAGCAGGAGAGGCAAGAAAGGAGAATCCTTTACACTTTGAAAATGAGTGCTTTCTTTCTGTATCAACAGCATACTGTATATACATGAAACAAAGATATCTGACCCACTATAAAACAACTACTATAGACGAGAGAGGTTAAGACTGGTGGTTCATTGTTTCAAGGTATAACCCAATCAGTGAATCCTCCCTCAGATATGATTTTGTATATTTGCAACCAAAAGAATGAAAATCAAATGTATGCAAGTGTATTCATGTACAATGTATTCTAGTCATAGTCTCTTATGTGTAGTGTTTATTCTCCTACCAACACAGATCACCCCACTGACAAATGCACATCACACACACTCCCCGATCGCACAGAGAGAACAGAACACCCCCGACGCCTGAGGAAAGTAAAACAGTAGGAGTGGAAATTATATTTAGGCTCCAACTGGAGAGGAAGAATAACCTCTTCAGTCAGCCTCAGAGCTTCTTCCCTCAGTGAGGCATGCAGAGTCACTTTCAGACGACGATGAGAGGAATATTTAAAACAATAATTGCCTTTGAATGGCCTCTGCAATGATGACCTGTGGTGGGACTCGCAGCGCACGTGTAATCTCATTAGGGGTCCGAATGGACAGCCATCAGTTCGTTTGAAGATTAAATGACAGACAAACCCCCCGTCGCTGCCATTCAGAGCCTTCCACTACTGAGCAAATTCATACATATTGCACACAACCAAACAAATAATACTTGAGTATATGCGGAGTATAGACATTTATGTTTCGGGTATCACCATCAACAATGCAGATGAACTAAAGAGTTAAGGGCACACAAAAGAGCTACAGACAGAGCTGGTTGAAAATGGGCAAAGTAACCCTTCAAGACCAAAGTGCTGCCACTCTGGGATTTAAAAGGCACTTTGTTCACCTTTCTATACTAAATAAACGAATTACAACACATGTGCAGGTACTTGCACATATATAGTAAAGCCTATAGCAGGTATATCAGAAGAGCTAGAATACTGACAGACAGCCCTGATACCCCAGAAATGAATGCATTGCTCCGTTAACGATTAACCAAGATTGTTTCCAAAAAATATCTTTCTGAATCAAGTTTGTGGGAAAAAAATTCTAAATCCTGATTCAAGCTGATGTGTGAAACTGTTGTCTTTCAGGTGTGGCATATTTAAACACAACCATTATAACAACAGCCAAAAGTTGCAAAAGTTGCAAAACTTATAAATTATAAATGTGCTGAAATATTATTGCACAATCTGAATAAATAAACAGGTGTCCTTTTAGGGCTCGCAATATTGATGCTAATTATCTCCGGGGGGGGTTCTTGGGTAAAAAGCTATTTTGCCATAATGTGTCATGAACAATAAATTACAAAACATCCCATTTAAGTAAGGTGGGTTGTAAAAAAACACACAAAATAGGATGAATCACTTGCTAATTACCGGAAAAACGAATATGAGAAATTAGCAGTGATACTAAAAGGATGTCATGGTTTACATGGAAGCTTTTATACATTTTAACACTGCAATTTACCTCTAATAGCCAGAAAGAGAGAGTCAAAGAGGTTGTAGTGGGATAAAAAATAGGATTTAACACAACACATCTGCAAAGGGAACATTTAGTGTATGTGCTTGTTGCCAGTGTATGTGCGTTAAAAACAGATGTCATCTCCCTCACGTTGGAGCACTTACTTCACAACATTAACACACATTTAAATTGAAAAATATACAATTTTATTTCCAAGGACTGTATTTAAGTGAGAAAGTATGGCGTTTTATCGTCAAGTAGACAATGTGTTCAAGTGCCTCTGTACAGATGGGAGTCCTGTCTGTTTTCACTGTGGAGGGAATCTTCCTCCTCCTCTTTGACCGTCCCTCCCGTTCTCGCTGTCCGTCTTTCTGCACACACATGCTTATTCCACATGACCAAGAGTTAGGAAAGGCAGCTAGATAATGGATCATTAAAATTGGCACAAATTACCACTAATTGTTGGCACCTGCATTGGATCTAACCTGTGAATATCATTAGCATTATCAGGACGAGGGAGAATTATTTTTCTCTGTAAACCACTCTCATCCTGTTGGTATCAGACAGTGTTAGACAGTATTTCGCAAAGATGATCTTTTAGGTACACATTGCTTCAACATGGGAACCATCATTTATCCAGCAAGGGGGCATTCCTTTCCTTTATTCACCAGATATAAGGTGTGGGCTCTGCTTTTCTTTCACTTTAAAAAGTAGCATTTCCAGACAGTACTTTTGAAAATGTAAAATGTCTCTCTCACTAAAGTAACAGCCTGATCTTTGCATTCATGTACACACGAATGGCATTTATTGGACGGAAATGTAGAGCGGGCGTAATGTCCAACCTGTTCTCAAAAACAGGTTGTTTTGTTTTAAGAGTTCTTTTGCCAAGAAAGGTTGAAGACCATTGATTTTACAACCGTTTGTGTGGTTGCATGGAACGGGTAAGGAGAAGCACTGAGTCAGCATACGCACAGAGCCCCGGATGTTTGCGCTACATCCCCCATTTAACCACATCTGCTTCACCCGGGAAAATACTGTCAATTGATGAGAGTAAAACTTTTGCGTAGGATGTCGACAGCACAATGAACACAGAGCGAAACATGGACCATGTTTTCAGAAGATGTGGGTAAAATATTGAGCAGAATAAGTGCGAGGCACAATAGTGTAACTCTTGAGCTAATACGCTCCTTTTTGACTCTGAGCTCAGACTTGTCTGCGCACTGATTGAAACTGTAAGGTTAATGGATTTTAGAGTAGGCGACCGCTACACTCTGTCTCTCTGTAATATACTCCCATCAGCCACTTCATTAGGCAAACTCTTCAGCACTGGGAGGTAGAAAAATGAAGTGAGGAAGCAGAGCGGAGAACGGTCGATGAAGACGGATAGTTAGCGAAAGGGAAAGAAAGAGATGAGATAAGGAGAAGTAATCCCTCTGGTTTAGATGGAGGTGACAAATACCTGCTGCAACTTTTTAAGTTTGGATACAGCAGGAATGTTAAGTAGGGAAAGAGAGGAGGAAGGAGGGGGGAGGGAGGGAGGGAGGACAGGGGTAAATAATAGCATCCGGTTCTTTACCTGGGGTAAATGTCAAAGCCATACAGCCACTAGTGAGACTCCAGAGAACACACACACGTACAGTTCCACAAATGTCCTACAACTCAATACCGGCCATGCTACAGTGACAAGCACACGCATTAAGCCCTATTAAGCCAAGGGCATTGCCTGTGGTGCGAGATGGGAGAGGGAGGCAGTAAGGCAGCTTGGCTCATGTTTCACGACACCTTTCTGTGTGTGTGCGAGTGTGTGTGTGTGAGTGTGTGTGTGTGTGTGAGGGAGGGAGGGAGGGAGGGGCAGCAACTTCCCCTAGCTCTGTCCATCCCCCTCAACAGGAAGTTTAGCGCTCTGATCCGATGGCTGTCAAATGAGTTGAAATGAAGACGTGCAAACTGACGAGACACTCTATACGTCCAGAGAAGCTTTTTCTCTTCTGGCTAAAATACACAGAAAACACACTTTTAAATGCATCAAATCGCATCAATGACCAAATGCACAGTTGGATTATTGCTGAGTGGCATAATGCCAATAAAAACTGATTTTATTTTTCCATTCTTATTACATTTTTTGCTTTGGTGAAAGATTTTCCCGACTTCATATTCTAGGCTTAATCATTTCTTACGTCAGCTGTCTTGTGCTTGTTGCTCTAACCGGTGACAAAAAGCAACTCCAATAGAAGTTTCAGAATTTATGTAACATTGAAATATATTGTGGAAATGCCTGCAGGTCATAGAAGAACATGTGTGTAAAATGAGGTGAATGTTTGATGATAAAGATGCCCTCTCTCCTCTTCACATAGTCTAAAAGAGTTCCTCTATGCTGGAAGCTGACACAAGTGACTTGAGGCACATTTTTCTTCTCTGCCTCAAAAGACATAGACTCACCACCAATAGACTGCATGATATACATTTCATCACAGGTACATCTGTGTGGGCTGCACATGTTCAACAGAAGTAAAATGTGCCATTTTGAGTTCTGTTGTTGGTTTGAACATGTCCGAACACACGACACACAGAATGTGGTATGCACAGAACTCTGTGCACGTCCGCTGCTCCAGAATGAATAAGGTGTGTTTGTGGTATATGGAACGCTTTGACAGCAGCACATGAGGTGAGCAACACATTTACATTAAAGAAATCATGGTCATTCTGTCCTCTACATTAGCTGGATTGCCACCAACATGTTCCTCTCTGACCAGCTGTAAAACAAAGATGGATGCCAGGGCTTGGCTACCAGCTGGGACAGACCTACAATTATCTAACTGGCCTTATATGGAGAACCACCATTTGTTCTCCTTTTTGTGTCTGTCCTCTCTATCACTCCCTTCCTTCTGTCTTACCATCCTCCGTCTCTGTCTCAATATTTACCATCCCTTACTTTCTTTGTACTATCAGGACCCTCTCCTCCCCACCTCCTCCATCCTCTCCCCCTCTCCTTCCACCCATCCTGGCTCTCTGGAGGTGTCCTTGGCTGGGTCCACCTCTGGGTGAGTTGATAGTAATTGAGGTAATGGAACATCGCTGAAACCGGATTAGGTACACATACTGGGAGTGAGGGACGATGTCCCTTAATACAATTTGGCATTTCTGTCTGAGCTTCAGGCTTTTGGGATCTGCTGCTTGTATTTACATCACAGTCTACCCTCGATCCCCCCGCTTCATCTTACAGGGATACCTGGACATTTCACTAGAATCTTAGCCTTCTGTTAAAGTGCACACATGTTATCATGTCTGCAGGCATAAATAATAATAATAACAATCTTTATGGTGCACATTGTCTGTACATTAACATGACCTCTCAGCGGAGAGGGAGAGAAGGAGAATATCCAGTATTTGTACGGCTAACATATGAGTCAGTTAGCAGAAGCAGTAAATAACTGATAAACAGTGATGGTACATGGACTGTACTTCTAAAGCGCTTTTCTAGTCTTCCGACCACTCAAAGCGCTTTAACACTACATGTCATCACTGTTGTAATATTATATTATATCATTAATTAGAAGGAGTTAGCAGAATGATATGGCCAATAATCTCACGATCATACCTGATAATAATCATTGTGTGATAATGAGCTATGTTTATGTCGGTTTCACCCTCGCCTTCCTTCTCCCTCTTTTATAATCCATATTTCATTTTCAGTGACACATGTGAGTATTTGCTGATCAACAGTCAGATTAACATGCATGCATTTGTACTGTAACTGATGCCCTACTTGAATAAAAAAAAGTCTTTCATGACATTTGGAGCAAACCATATCAGTGAAAATGAGTTTTAAAGGGTTCGCGCAGGACATGGACTTAATGGACTCCATTGTCCCTCCATCACCACCCACTGAAGTGCAACAGTTGTGTCTTTCTGCCCAAAAGCACTTCATCATAGCCTGGTTGTCATGTAAAAACCTTGTTACCCTAATTGTGGCTAGTTTCATGTTTTAATTTCAGAACTGCATGTTCTTGCTTGAGCTGAGGTAATTCAATGACCCGTGGGCATATATATGAAACCGTTTCAGAACCCTGTCGGTTAGACTCGAAAACACATGTTGGCCAAGTTCAGAAACAAGGCTGTTGTGAAATTTGGGATACCAACAAAAACATAAGAACATTGTTGCGTACATGAGTAGCATCCAATTCAATTTATTGTCACAAAATTCCTGTAATTGTTTTATTGCAAATGTAACCGGGCTATATTCTACCGCAACTTCCAATGCAGTCCAGAAACAAGGGATCTGCACAATCCTCCTGTCCCCCCGAATTATTCTCCCCTTTGCGCTCAAGCTTCCTTACTAACTGGACGGCTAACAATTGGAATGCAAACAGTGGAAGCTGTCCGCTCACTGAAGGGAGCGATACATGTCAGATAACAACAGGACGGCAATTGCTGAAAAAAAAGGCGATGCACTGCTTGGAAGGAATCAGCCTCTATCACTGGCTATGAGTTACGAATAGATCAAAGCAACTTCCTCAAAGGTACAAGAAGAGAATGCCAATCCTGATGCAAAGAATGGTTGTGTGATCATAAAAGGGGGTGCACAAAACTACAAAAAAAGCACCTTACAATATATGAATATGGAGTCCTGCAGTCACATGGCATTCTGAACTGTTTGTAGACGGAACATCTCTACTTCTTCACAAATTCTGCATCCCGTCGATTTTTTCCGGGCCAGGCAGGTATTTGACCTTATCTACGTGTCCGAGAAAGCATTCTTGAGTGATGTTACTCGATGGCGTTACGATGACAGTGTTGTGGCTTCAAGGCCTCAGTATGCTTCCAACAGAAGTGCTTGTCTAATAACTTTAATAGCTTCTAAAACCTGCTTTTCAACGGTAAAGTTAAGGAGGGCAGCTTTTAAAAAATGAGTGTAACCTTCTAAGGTAGACAATCCAACAAGCATGCCTATGTTATGCAGTGGCTGGATGTACAGTACGGGGCTGTGACCGTCGGCAGGGGTTGAATCTCTCTCTCAAGCTCTCATTCTTTACACAACTAATTCATCACCTTTTGTGTGTAAAATCAAGAATACTTTCAGAGACTGCCTGAAAGTGTGCGTCAATATACTCAATTGATCCAGGTTGGTTATTATCTACATCTGTCAAGCATCTATTCAACTCCCCAACATCTGAGTACATCTTACTGCCAGCCTTTCATGTATGCTTGTGTCCTGGTTATACCTTCTGTTTCAGTTTTTTCAAGTCTTATCACTCATCTTGATGAAAGATTTTTCATATGAATTACCAGTGTCAGGGATACACTCTCACTTCAGCTTGTGGAACAGCATTACATGCTTTCTTGTCATCAACTCATCATCCGTTACGTTGCGACTTAAATGAAAGGTTCTTTATTTCCATATGTCAGAGTATTCCAGCTAGCATGGTTGGGGTTATTATAAGCGGGATAAGGGCTTATCTAGGTTTCTACAACTAAGCAGATCTTCAAAAAATAATCAGGGTATCAAAAAATCTTGATCCAAACCAGGATAGTAGCATACATGCAGTAAACATGCTGACTGGAAACCACAATGCCCTAATGTCATGACGTGCTCAATACAACCACTGGAGTTTGAGCTATCCTATAAAGTTCTGCAAAGTACTTTGGAAACTTGAAAAAACATCTCAAGGTACAATCACTTATAATCCACTTTAAAGTTGTCAGATTCATGGATATTCAATATCAAGGTGGAAAGCCATGAATACTGGTACCGGTTAAAAACCATATGAGCTGAGCTCCAAACAACTTTTGCAAAAAAAAGCCTCCAGGCCTGACAGTAATGATCTGGTATTTTTATGGAAGGACGAACTATGAAGGCATTTGAATTACCAAAAACAACAATGGATTATTGAGTCTGTCTGATTACATGCTGTGTGTGCATGAGTGTGCGCGAGAACGTGTGCGTATCTATGTGTCGTCCTGCTGAACAGCCACTCTAGGCTGATGAGCAAAATATATCAATACTGTCCCTGTGTGTGTGTGTGTGTGTGTGTGTGTGTGTGTGTGTGTGTGTGTGTGTGTGTGTTGCAGGGATATATCAATACCTTCTGTCTCTGTGTTTGAAACCCCTGCTGGGCTACAGACTGTGCTATCTGCAACTCTCTCACTAGTAATCTACTTGTGACTTGTGTCCCTGGCTGTGTCATTAGAACAGACTTCACGAGATGCATGTGTGTGTGTTTGTGTGTGTGTGTGTGTGTGTGTGTGTGTATGTGTATGCTTGTCCGTGTCCGTGTCCATTCATCCACCCATTATAGCTGCCATGTGACAAAGTTTCCTTTATTTCTTTGTTTCACACACACACAAACATACTTCCTCACTCACTCGCACACACACTAATGTATCTCGTAAAGTACGTTCTAATGACACAGCCAGGGCCCTTAAACTGAGTTTATGAATGTAATTAAATGGACCGGCCTATTGTAGAAGCATCCGAGCGCACTGTAGCAATGATCCAGTGTGTGTGTGTCCATTTGGAAGGCCAGTACTTACCATGATAGGGACAGCCTTCACTTCACCCAAAACCACCATGGGGAAATTACAGAGCATCCAAATTACAACACTTATGCAAGCGGAGAGAGAGAGAGAGAGAGAGAGAGAGAGAGAGAGAGAGACAGACAGAGAGAGAGACAGAGAGAGAGAGAGAGAGACAGAGAGAGAGAGACAGAGAGAGAGAGAGAGAGACAGAGAGAGAGACAGAGAGAGAGAGAGAGAGACAGAGAGAGAGAGACAGAGAGAGAGAGAGAGAGAGAGACAGAGAGAGAGACAGAGACAGAGAGAGAGACAGAGAGAGAGAGAGAGAGAGAGAGACAGAGAGAGAGAGAGAGAGAGAGAGAGAGAGAGAGACAGAGAGAGAGAGAGAGAGAGAGACAGAGAGAGAGAGAGAGACAGAGAGAGAGAGAGACAGAGAGAGAGAGAGAGACAGAGAGACAGAGAGAGAGAGAGAGAGAGAGAGACAGAGAGAGAGAGAGACAGAGAGAGAGAGAGACAGAGAGAGAGAGAGAGAGAGACAGAGAGAGAGAGAGACAGAGAGAGAGAGAGAGACAGAGAGACAGAGAGACAGAGAGAGAGAGAATGGGTCCAAACACACACACACATACACACACAATCCTGACTGACTCAGCTTGTGGACTTCCACTCGAGACCGAGAACACAGAAAACCGAGAACACAGAAACATTCTTTCAACTCTGACTCTGGATCAGATTGTTTGGTCCCTTCAGGTTGCTTCTGACGTTGCTGTCGCAGGAGGATTCATGCAGCCATTTGATAGATTATATTCTTTATCAAACTCATTTGACATTTCCTTTGCTTGCCTTCCACTTGATAACTTCATTTACGTGTTCATTTCATGACATTAAATTCATTTGATTCATTTCAATGAGTCCACTTTGTTGATTACACTTTGTTGATGCAGCAGAGTTCTGGCAAAAACAAAAAAGAAAGAGCTGCATAACTTTTTCTGTGAAGTCTCCCAACATCACGTGGTCATGCACTGTGTGCACACATGCAATTCATATATACGCTATATCACTCAAATCGACCTTCCTGCAACATCTTGTCAGTGCTGAAGCGACACCCACCGATGCCCAGTTGGTTTTCAGTCCGTCTAATTATTTTAGGTTCTTGTCCAGTTAGCATTGGAGGTAGTTAGCATTGGAGGTAGTTAGCATTGGAGGTATCCAGTGCGTGAACGAACACATTAACACTGGACCCTCGAGCGGAACTGAGTGCGCCAAATCATCAGTGTCACTGGTCAAATCTGAAGCTTTAAGCATCGTTGCTCTCCACAGTGGAGACTGAAAGTGTCAGGTTAACTGTGATATACAGTATTTTACTCCCTGCTTTAAAAGAATGAAAAAAAACATAAACCATCATGATGCAATGACCCTGTTTCACAACAGAGAGCTTCAAGCCAGACTACAACTCTTCGTACTGAAATCAAGGAATCAATTGAATCAGCAAAGTGATTTTCATTTGTCAGTGTTAGTGTCATCTAACGTTAATGTAATACGTATGTAGCCATTTAGTATTTCATCAACGATGATGACTCCACCGCACAGCTACACTGTTACCGTAGTTCTGTTGTGATGTTCCGTTATCATTTTAACATCAACCAAGATTTGAACAAATCTTTACCAAGTAGTTCTGTTGCCTAAACCTAAACAATCATTTCACAATGTTAATTACCTGGCATAGTGTGTTTCTGCATGCGTGATAACAGGCTGATATGAAACTTATTTTTGGTTCAGTAATGTGCAGTCTGTGGTTTGCAGAAATGTACAATTACAACTTTGTTTTATGAAAATTGGGTTAAGATTTCAATGAGATACTTGAAGTGATTTGTTGATCATCTGAGTTTTGGTGCTCATCAAAGCTTCAGGAATCAAATTAAATGATATGTAGAATAATTCAAAATGTGTAGTCATGAAGATAGAAAAAAAGTTAAGTGTGAGTTACCAAATTTGACAAATTAGAGACTTTTTATTACCAAAAATATATTCTATATGTCTCCTGGGAGCACACACACACACACACACTTGTGTCTCACAGGCCTGATGAAACAAGAGCACACGCTGAGATGAAGCAGATTTTCCTCGGTGGTCACTGAAGAAATACACACACACGCACAAACACCGCACACACATTTATACACAAAGCCAGTCTGGTATTGAATGATCTGTAGGGACCTGCAACAGCTGCCAAGCAGGACAATTCAGTCATGTGTGTGTGTGTGTGTGTGTGTGTGTGTGTGTGTGTGTGTGTGTGTGTGTCTGAGAGCCTTGCAGTGACCACAGTGGGAGATCACTCTGAGCCGAGCAAACACCTCAGCTGGCCGGCGGCCCACACACACACACACACACACACACACACACACACACACACACACACACACACACACACACACACACACACACACACACACAGCTCTTAGCTTCCTCTTAATCTAACCCCTCCTCCGCCCAGTTGGTTTGATCCTACCATCTGTCCATCAACATTGCATACAGGTGGCTGTCCTCTCCTCTCTCTCTCTCTCTCTCTCTCTCTCTCTCTCTCTCTCTCTCTCTCTCTCTCTCTCTCTCTCTCTCTCCTTTCTATTGGTCCATCCCTATTTTTCACATTCCATCTTTTTTCCCTAGACCTCCATTTCATTCGCTGCCTCTTGTCCTCCTATGACTCGGCATTGAGACAGAAAGAAAGGAGAAGGAGACGAGAGGGGAAATCGTGAAAAGAAGACGACCACAATGAGAGAAGATGAATCACCAAAAATACAAACAGCCACACACACACACACACCCACACGCCCTAAACGCCCAAGCGCACACACACACACACCCCCACGCCCTAAATGCCGAAACGCACACACACACACACACGCCCTAAACGCCCAAGCGCACACACACACACACACACACACACACACACACACACACACACATTTACAGCAACATGTGGCCGAGTTGCGACTTGCCCCGAAGAAGCAAACGCTGCTGCCAAAAACCCTTTTGCCTCGTCTACTCTTTCACTCCCTCCCACTTTGCCTCCTTGTTTTCCTCCCTCTATTCCTCCATCCACACCCCCACTCTTTGAATTCTTCCATCTTCCCCTCCCAGGTGGGAAGCACTCAGCGCTGTCTCTTTAATTGTATTCATCAGACAAGGCCAATCGATAGAGGACATATTTAATACAAATTTATGACTATTAGCCATCAGCGATAAAAAGCCTCTTTTTTCATAGATAGCTCTTGCTTGCGGTGAAAGAGAGAAAGAGAGGAGGAGGAGGAGGAGGAAAGAGAGGAAATACAAGCCATCCTGCTTTTAACACAAACAGCCTCCCACAGTCTCGCTGTCCGACCTTGGAGAGATATCGTCTAAGCAGGAAAAAGATGAGAATTCAAGAAGTCTTCAACTTCAAGTGGGTCTCGGGTGTATTTGGGAGTTTTTTTCATGCGTTTGATTTTAGCGCACAGTTCACAAGAGGATCTCAGGATGGACTCCAGCACAGCGGCACATTATTTGGCAGCGATAATAAATGATTACATAGAACGGTTATATTTGATAGATAAACTGCTTGTGGACTGGTGAAGATGATATTAAGATAGCAACATGATACATGATACATCTAATAAAATTGTAGCGACTTCAGGAAACAAATGAAAACGTTGCTGAGTGGCTGAGCTTTTTCTTTTTCTTGTACAATACGCTGCCAAAAAGATTCTCTTAGATCCAAAATACACGAAACAAATCTTCTTAAATGAAAATGGTCATCGTATTACAGTGTGCACAAAATCATAATCAGGATAATCACAGCAACTCAAACATTGCGATCACAAATGAATAAATGGAAATATTATAAACTCGTAAGAATACCAATACCGTTCTAATGTTACTACACAATTCAAACCTTTCTGAATTAATTCATGGCTTCTGTAATAATTATAATATGTATTTCTAGATGTTTCCACAAATTATTTTCCTGCTAAAAGGAAAAGAAACTAAATATTAAACGTCAAAGCGCCCTGATCCGTTCCCCGTTATGTACCGTACGGAGACGTGTGCAATGAGATAAAGCTGGAAGACAAACCCCAGCGCTGCTTCACAGCCTTGTCTACTTAACAAACACAGGCTTGATTCATTAGAGCTGCAGTCACTACACCCTGAGAGCGCTATCGATCCCCCAGACGTTTTCTCACAGGCCGGGGGGGGAAAGAACTAAAAGCAGAGAGAAAAGAGAGAGAGCTGGAGGAACAGAATAAATGGAGGACGGGGAGAAAGAAAAAAGAGAAAGCCAGAGAGACAGGCTGAATATACGGCTCTGTTAATATGAAGCGAGCAGTAGTTTACCTGCCTCTTAAAATTCATTCTAGTGAGGCGACGGCTGCCGGAGACGCTGCTCCCTGCCAAAGGAAATCTATTCGCCCTCCAAGAGAAACAAGGTGTGCATGAGCTGGAACCCAAGTCAGACGATGAAGAGACTCTTTGGTTTGCATGAAACCACCGGTTAGTATGTTGAGGAGTTTGACTCAGTGTGAGATGGATTCCACCACGTTATCCCTGCACTGGTTTTATGCATTTGTACAGCTGATTGCACCAACTTTATGGAGTGATATAATATTAAATCACTAGAAAAATTGCCAAATTCTATATTAAGAGAACTATTAATAATCACTAAATACAGTATCTATTTTTTAAATCCTCCAAATATGAAAAGTGTAACAAGTCCCAGTCGTCAGTGTCTGTCCCTTGTGGTTGTGAAGAAATGGTTTCAGCAAGCTTGTGACTGGTCAACGTCTGCCTGTATGAGCATGGACGATGTTTTCTGAATGATAAAGGACTTGTGATGCATGTGAAAGCCACTTGTGTGTGTGTGTGTGAAGTGGTATTCATTTCTGCATACACTAACACACACACACACATACACACAAACTCACACTGACATATGCTGAGGGCCTGCAGCAGAGGACAAAAAGGCCAGTAAATAATTGAGAAGTGATAAAAGCAACAAAGGTGTGTGTGTGTGTGTGTGTGTGTGTGAGTGTGTGTGTGTGTGTGTGTGTGTGTGTGCATGCGGCCCTTTTTTTTCAATTTATGCCATACATTTACTTCTATACAACTCTTAATCATTTAGTGAAGCTGGGTATCATTTAAAAAGGCTCGATACCTCGAGTACCAATACTCTTAAAGTGATACCAAGAGTAATAGAGTACTTCATTCCATGTTATTAATAAAATGCCGCCACATTCATTTCCATCACACGCTACAGGCGTGTAGTACAGCCCTACTTTCCAATGTTTTGGTGGCATCTCAGCACGCTGAACTGCCAACTCCATCAAACACACCACGCTGGACTTCACCCCACCACAGACTGTGCGGGTTGTAGCGGCCAATCACACCTCTTGCTTTAAATTAAGCGATTAGCTGCGAGCAAAACCATACAAATAGTCATTTACTTTCTAGATCTGGTTACAAAAAAGTATGGAATGCATGTATTTGTTTGACTGGAGATGTTTCCATGCTACCTGGTACTGGGTACTTTCATCTGTTACCTGTAAGGGATCCCAGCCCACATCTATATAGACGTCCAAGCATCTACATACATGTGACAAGCAGAGTGAGTATTTTTTGTGAGTGTATGTCTTAATGTGTGTGTGTGTGTGCATGTGTGTGTGTGTGTGTGTGTGAGCCCAGAGATGCTCCATTAGTGACTGGGCCTGGCATTCCCATCAGGCCCAGTATGGCCTAAGTGCTGCCAACCACCCCACCCCCTGCTCCAAACAACCCTTATCCCACCTGGGTTGGCCTAGTAGCGCCACTCAGCTGGTTCCAAAACACCACACACACACTCATAAAGCACACACACACGCACTCATGGTCCACTAATGACCAAAACCCAAACAGCTCCAAAACAACTCTGAAAAGCTATTAAGAGAGGGCATTTTGATGGGGAAGTGATTTTTTATATGCCATTAAAAGCCATGGATGAAATGGGCGTTCGCGTAAATACAGCCACAGGTCGGAAGGGGAAGGCCAAGCAAGGATAATTGAGAAACAATACCCCCCCCCCGAGATGAAGGTAGAGGAGTGTCCACATGTCACATGTTGCTCTCTGTTAAAGTGTAGAGTAAGTAACGCGAAAAGGACTTTCTGTACTTTTAGTGCTCTTGAGACATTCTTTCCATTTTCTGTGTCAAAAGTTGGTGAACACATGACATGTGACAGGTGATATCCAGTGACTTTGAAGACTAATTTACTAATTTGTTTTTTTACAGTCAATCCAGATCTTTAAGTCTTTTAATACGTTATAGCCTAACTGCAGTAGGATTCACATTACTGCACCCTGATGGCCTGGGGGCTCAACACATTCTCACACCAATGCGTCAAATAACGCAGCTCGATCAGCGGCAATAAGCTTCAGACTATGATGCTCTGCATGCCCCTCTAGCATCAGCTTTGCACCTCTCAGTGACGGGTTAGGGTTAAGATCCGTCTTCACAGGAAGCTAGGTTTGGACAACATAACCACTTAGTTAGGTTTAGGAAAACAGCATGGTTGACATTAACTTGACTGACTAACAGCACACTAGCTAGCCTCAGAATGTTGACTTCGCTTTGAGTTTAGCTCGGGACACAAACAGCAGTCTCCTGGACGAGTGTCCTGTGTTTGTTTGGCCCATCCACGTCCCCGACCACAAGCCCTGTGTGGACTAGCTCTCTCTTTATACCACTCCAGTTGTTCTGCCCATAAAACTGCGGGTGAGTGCATTGCATGTATATGATTAAATGTGCATCGCTGTCAGACGCCGAGGAGAACTGACCAAGCTGCAATGTTCAAGGTGTTGGGAGTGAGAATGGGTTCTGGAGGTCGGCTCGTATTATGCTTTCAGAAACACTCAAATGCTTTGTGATTAACATTATAAAATGATTGGTTTGGTTTATGCAACAAAACTACTCAATACAGGTTAGAAAGAAGATCATGGCATATGTTGATATTATAACAGAAGAATGTTACAGAAGAACATTACAGAGGAATGTTACGGAACATCTTTACAGAACAACTTTACCATACAATGTTACGGAACAACGGAACGGAACAACGGAACTGAACAATGTTACAGAACAATGTTACGGAACAACATACGACTGACCATAGTAAAACAATGTTATGTAACGTTACGTAACAAGTGTAACATTGTCATTACGTACATAATGTCAACATTTCCTGTTTGTTTCACATGGGAAACAAACAGAGGTCTCCTGTGTGTAAGCCCTGTGTTTGTTCTACAGAAAGAGTTCAACTACATGCTCACTCAAAGAAATGTAGTCAATTTGTGCAAGGCGTGTCTTCAGGTGGGACTTAAACCACTGCATGGGAGAGTACAGTACAATGGCTGGCGTTGTAATTATTACTGGGGTCGAGAGTGAAAAATCCAAACATGTTTGCTCCGGATAGGATTAAAGTCACTGACCAACACACATTCAATTCAACTCAAACCACCTCCACTAATCCCATCCCAATGTGGCTCATGTCCACACAGACCTGCACGGGACACTTTGAGTCATTATGAGCATATTTCTGACATACTCTCTCGTGAAACGTTGGTGTCTTTCATGTCTTGGACAATCCAAAACTCATTTTGGATTGTCAGCACTTTCACACTTTCCTCAGTACATTAAGCTCCGCTCTCTTTTAAACCCTGAAGATTTAGAGCCAAATACGCACTGAGGCAACTTTTCCTAAAAGGAGATGGTGGGCTTGGCATTCCTGTTTATTGCCAGTCCTCAAACTAGTCTTTCCTTACCTTTGCCCCCTCTTCTCTGTTGTATTGGTTTTGCCTCTTTGTCTCCCTCAGAGCAGAAGAGGGTGAGAGAAAGACATATACATCACTCATCATGGAGTAAATACACCTACACATACACACACACACTCCTGACTCAACCTTATCTAGCATTAGCAGCAAATCATTCGGCACTTCAGCGGTATTTCTAAGCCCTCGTGATAAAACAAGAGTGAAAGAGCACGAGTAACAAAGAGGAAACATTCAGGCGGCCTCGGGGCCCGAAACACACACACACACACACACACTCCTCACATTTAGGGTGTCTTTCTCCTCCTCATTAGCTCTAAACAACCCAGAAGGCCACCATATTCAGAACAGCTGTTAAGCAATCTTTTAATAAAATGCTTCCTGATGAGAAGGTCACTCGGTCTATTAAGGAGAAACTGTCAGTGTTTGTTGGTCTAAATCCTGCAGAACAGGGGGTTGGCCACACAGGGAGAAATGATCTTGTAGCCAACAAGTTGGTACATGAAAGGGCATTAGTCTGTACAGCATCACAATGAGATTAGCTTTGTGTCTGTTCGTTGCATATCCAACATTTTCTAACTACGCAGATGCCGATGGGTGGAGAACATGGAGAACTTTAAAAAGCTTTTGAGAATGTCTTTTTCTCCACGTCAACGATTCTGCGTCAGCTCATGTCTGTGCGACAATCCTTCACATCCTCTCTCGCCTCACAGGTTTGAATTAATGGTAGTTATACCTGGACCGTGCCTGCTCCCGTCACCGACACCCACTGCTATTATTATAGTCACATTTATGTTACAATTACTGCTGTTATTATCAGTCGTACTGTCATATCCACTGTAGCTGTTATTATTAGGAGTCATCATTTTTTCATAATTATTCTGCTATTATTGGTGCTACACTCCTATTACCAAGCTAAGATGTATCATATATATCCATATAGTATATATGGATCGACTGTGTTGTAGTTCTATTATGTTGTTCATTCTGTACACACGACATCTATTGTACCTCTGTCCATCCTGTGATAGGACCCCTCCTCCTGTGATAGGACCACTCCCCCAGTGAGAGGACCCCTCCTCCAGTGAGAGGACCCCTCCCCCAGTGAGAGGACCCCTCCTCCTGTGATAGGACCACTCCCCCAGTGAGAGGACCCCTCCTCCTGTGAGAGGACCCCTCCCCCAGTGAGAGGACCCCTCCTCCAGTGAGAGGACCCCTCCTCCTGTGATAGGACCCCTCCCCCAGTGAGAGGACCCCTCCTCCAGTGAGAGGACCCCTCCCCCAGTGAGAGGACCCCTCCTCCTGTGATAGGACCCCTCCCCCAGTGAGAGGACCCCTCCTCCTGTGAGAGGACCCCTCCTCCAGTGAGAGGACCCCTCCCCCAGTGATAGGACCCCTCCTCCAGGGAGAGGACCCCTCCTCCAGTGAGAGTCCAGTGAGAGGACCCCTCCTCCAGTGGGAGGACCCCTCCTCCAGTGAGAGGACCCCTCCTCCAGTGGGAGGACCCCTCCTCCAGTGAGAGTCCAGTGATAGGACCCCTCCTCCAGTGAGAGGACCCCTCCTCCAGTGGGAGGACCCCTCCTCCAGTGAGAGGACCCCTCCTCCAGTGAGAGGACCCCTCCTCTAGTGATAGGACCCCTCCTCCAGTGAGAGGACCCCTCCTCCTCCAGTGGGAGGATCCCTCCTCCAGTGATAGGACCCCACCTCCAGTGAGAGGACCCCTCCTCCAGTGGGAGGACCCCTCCTCCAGTGAGAGGACCCCTTCCCCAGTGATAGGACCCCTCCTCCAGGGAGAGGACCCCTTCCCCAGTGAGAGGACCCCTCCTCCAGTGGGAGGACCCCTCCTCCAGGGAGAGGACCCCTCCTCCAGTGATAGGACCCCTCCTCCAGTGAGAGTCCAGTGATAGGACCCCTCCTCCAGTGGGAGGACCCCTCCTCCAGTGATAGGACCCCTCCTCCAGTGAGAGGACCCCTCCTCCAGTGGGAGGACCCCTCCTCAAGTGAGAGGACCCCTCCTCCAGTGAGAGGACCCCTCCTCAAGTGAGAGGACCCCTCCTCCAGTGGGAGGACCCCTCCTCCAGTGATAGGACCCCTCCTCCAGTGAGAGTCCAGTGATAGGACCCCTCCTCCAGTGGGAGGACCCCTCCTCCAGTGATAGGACCCCTCCTCCAGTGAGAGTCCAGTGATAGGACCCCTCCTCCAGTGGGAGGACCCCTCCTCCAGTGGGAGGACCCCTCCTCAAGTGAGAGGACCCCTCCTCCAGTGATAGGAGAGATTTTTGCATCCTATCACAATAACTTAATGTTGTCTTTTATTAATCATAAACACAATCTTTCCCAAACCTGAACCTATCACATTCTCCACGGAGAGTAAATAGATTGTCATAAAACACTGTCACGCTGTTGAATTGTCCAACATCAAAGCTCTTTTTCTGAACCTTATTGGTGAAGTGATGAAAGCATTGACTCGCCTCCTCTGTGTCACAGGAACACCATCAGCTATGCAAGCTTTATAATGAAAGGACCACTTCACCCACATGAATAAAACCCCCAAACATGTTTCATTGCATTTAAAAAAGATGTTTACAGTATCATCTCTTTCCAGAATCAGTATTCCTCTAGTCACTTCTCACAGCAGACATCTTTGACTGGTTATAGCAGGTGTTACTGACAACATTAACAATGGCTCTGTTCCATTAAGTGTCCCAGTGAGCCATTTAGCCAGCGTGTTCAACCCCAGGACCCTGAAACTGGCTCACATAAGTGGTATGCATTCTTTATCAGCGTGATTAATTACACCTGTGCTTTTCCTCTTATGACATGTCAAAATGTCTGCTGTGGAAACACAGATCCATTACTCTGGATAATCCACAGACCTCACTGTGACCTCTTCTCATTTCAACTACCAGAGAAATACACTAGCCATGGAAAACCTTTCACAGTGAGGTATTTTGGATCACTGTTTATGGAAGCAAGTGTTTTTGTAGTTTTGTCTGTAAATATCATTTTTTGATAAACAAACATTACAGCAACTTTCACCTCTATCGTAATGGGATGGATTCAAAACCTTGATGAAACCAAAACTGTCTTCACGCAGCACTCAGAATCCAGCTCCATTCCATTTAAAACACTTATTCAATGTCTTTATGTCTCCTATTCCCAGACCTGCTACCTGTAAACTATGCTCCCCCATCTCCTCCTGTCTCTCTCTCTGGCTAAGTCCCCCGCCCTCTCTATCCCTGTCTCCCATTCCTTGCAGCTGAGTCCTGTAAATCAAGTTGAAACAGCTCTGCATATGTGTGTGTCTATACTGTGTGTTACCTACTAACCGCTGCCAAAACATGTGTCCCAACCGCCCCCTTACCTCCCTATATGTCTGCCTATAGGAGGAGGAAGAGCCAGAGGGGACGAAGGCATGCAGGAGTGTGTGTGTGTGTAGGTGTGTGTGTGTGTGTGTAGGCGTGTGTGTGTAGGTGTGTGTGTGTGGAGGTGTGTGTGTGTGTGTGTGTAGGCGTGTGAGTGTGTGCGTGTGTGTGTAGGTATGTGTGTGTGTAGGTGTGTGTGTGTGTGTAGGTGTAGGTGTGCGTGTGTGCGTGTGTAGGTGTGTGTGTGTGTGTGTAGGCGTGTGTGTGTAGGTGTGTGTGTGTGGAGGTGTGTGTGTGTGTGTAAGTGTAGGTGTGCGTGTGTAGGCGTGTGAGTGTGTGCGTGTGTGTGTAAGTGTGTGTGTGTGGAGGTGTGTGTGTGTGAGTGTGTGTGTGTGTGGGATTAAGTTTGGTGCTATCTGTCAGGGTCATACGGGTTGAAGGAACATATCCTGGACGCTTATCTCAAGTAGGACGGGGAGAAGAACTAGCCACATTGAGACTCCTGTCTGTACTGAACAAAGAAAGAAAGAAAGAACGAAATTCTAATTGATTTTTATATTAATAATAAAGGTGCTCAATAGGAAATTCGGAGCGTTTCTCCTGCTTCGACACGGCTCTCTGCATGGCATTGACGTGGCAGCTAACGGCTCTAACGGGGCTCACGGTGCGAATAACAGCTAAAGTCCCGGCAGAGCTAACAGTGTCAACCTAAGGGGAAGCTGCAGGGTTACTACTACACTTCCATGAACGTCAATGTTGGTCCGGGTGGTGGTGGTGCGGAGTGGCGGCCATGGGCTAGCCAGTGGGGCAAGCTCACGTGCACTAACGTGCACTAAAAGGCACGCGGGGCCGGCCCGGCTATGTCAACAAAACGCAGAAAAGCACTGATAACAACACACACAGAGGGAGAGAGACTTCATTCTATGCTCAGGTAGACGTTGGTCCTCTCTATCTTTACATAGATGATAGTTGTTTGCTGCTATATGAATGCTGGGAAAATATTAATATTAAGGCTACAAATATAATGATAAAAGTGTCTAGCTTGTACTACTATGGACTAATGCCATTCATAAATCTTTCTATACAACATATGAGACTATACAAAGACCCCCTTTGGTCATAGCGTAGAATCTATTACAGGCCAATTAATAACATTCCCACTGGTCATATTTTATATCTCATACAGTCAGTAGTCTCAAGGACGTCAGTCCCAGTTACTCGTGTCACTCACACCAGGTTTACTCTTCTGAGAAAGCAAAAGGCCGATGTGATGATGTGCTTCCAGCTCTTGTGCGAAAACATAAAAGGCCCTCCTAGATTAGAGAAATTCTTAGTCGACTAACAATTAGTCGACTGGCATTCATGAAATGTTGTTGACTAATCGTTAGTTGACTATGAATTTCTTTGGGCGAGGAGGGCCTTTCTTTCATTCTTACGATTTTATCGATTAGTTGATTCAATAGACTTTAAATCTTTATCTGCTCATTAGTTTCTTTGGAATAAGTCATTCAGCATAAAAAAGGGATAATAAATGATGAATTGACTAAAAATAAGTCGACTAAGACCAAAAACGACCCATTAGTCGACTAATTGAATAAGAGAAAATATTTGATGTTAAATAAGAAAGTAATTTTGAACCCATGACTTGTGTTGCTGACATGATGTAGAGACAGCGTGCGAGAGAAGGAGCATGTGTGTGAGGGGAGAAGGTGTGTAAAGAATGGCATATTTAGGCTGGCACACAGCAGACAGGCTCTTCACATATCGCCCTCTCGTCTCCATGCGAGTCTGTATGTTGCTCTCTTTCTCTCTGACGTTCTCTCCTAAACTGTCGCTCTCTGCCCGGCTGATAGAGGCTCATCATGTTTTACCTCCCACCGTCTACTCTCGTTCTTCCTCTTCTTTCTATTAAAAGTGCCTCAAGGTTTCAACAAGGCAGCAGCACATCTTTACTCACCAAAGCCTCCTGCCGGCCATCACAGCTCTGCAAATGGCAGTTTCTGGCCTTAAAATGGCTTTTATTTCAATAAGCAAATGGTGTAACGTCATGAGTTGAAGGCAGCAACAAAGAGAATCTTTCTCACAGTCTGCGGGTATATTTAGACTCAACGAGCAACACAAACCGCCATGACTCACACAGATAGAAGAGATTACAGACAACACAGGCTCAAACACGGATACGCTCGTTACACAAATCAGACTAAAATCACTCCCATCACAGACGGACAAGTTTCACCTCAACAGCCGTTCACATTTCTCACTACCTGTTTTTGCGAGGCCTGCAGCCAGCTGTATGTGTCAATGTACAAGAAGTGTGAAAGAGGAACTGACCAGTGTTGGGGATACACTCGGGGCAGGTGTTTGCAGTGAACCCTGTCACTGGTCTTAGCTTGATCAATTTAAGTCACACAGTGTTAATGGGAATTCATATTGTCCTGAAGAAGATACAGCTTTCATTTGAGTATGAAAAGTTCCCAAATTTCCTCAAATTCATTCTGTTGGCAAGTTATCATAAGGAATTGTATAGACTCAGAAAGTGGAGAGGTGATGTATTGCTTACTGTATATACACTGTTATACATAGCACATACTGTACACTGCATATTATTTATGTTAACACGGTACAATAGAAAAAGAAGTTCGCTGGATGTGCTCTTAATGCTTCAGAAACAATCATATCGGATTCTCTTTATTTGAGCTAGAGCCCAATATATTGGCTGATATTATTTTTATAAACATAAATTACATAATATAATGTAACATTTTTGTTAAGGAGCCTTTAAATTTAGTTATTGAAGAATTGTGACCAAAAAATGTTGGATACAAGACATCTCAAATCATATAACACTACTGGCAAGTATAGCAGCACGTTTTTTAAAGTTGCACTCCAGTGGTTTAGTACGTCATAAAGTTGCGGCACTTGCAAGAGAAAAATAAGAAAATATAGTTTTGGCCGAGGAACAGGAAGTTACTTACTTTTTGGTGCTATCAACTGCATCTCACAGTCACAGCTGAAATGCTTAATTTTCCGGGATAACTGAGCAAACCACATCCTGCTGATGAGGACCATGAAATGCAGTTGAAAGCCCCAAAGAATCTCGAGTTAACGTTATTTTTTTCATGAACTTTCTCTACTAAAAAGTTGAGAGAAGAAAATGAATCACATAGATATTTTAAAATACAGCCATGAATATGTATGATTTTGTCCTGAATGTACTGAGTCTCTTTTGGCATTTATTGTTACTTATTTGATACATTTAGGAGGATTCTGATGTGTCTGTGACAAGCGACCACAATACTGGCCTATCAGTTTGCTCTAACTGTACTTATTAGTGTTGAGCTAATTAACCCTGTTAATCTAAGTGGCCACTGGGTCAGTACGTATGTGTGTGTGTGTTTCTAAATGTGTGTGTGTGTGTGTGTGTGTGTGTGTGTGTGTGTGTGTGTGTGTGTGTGGCTGGCTAACTCCAGCAGATGAGCCTTCACCCCAATCACAGCCCCCTTTTTTTTGCTGGCAGCCTGCCGTCCTACTTGGCAGACGCACACTCACGAGGGGTCTGTGTGTGTGTGTGTGTGTGTGTTCATGGCTGCATGTGCACGCGTGCGTGTGTGTTCGAGCCCGTGTGCGATTCCACAAGGGAGGGAGGATTATAGATGTTTTACATACACACGCAAATTAGCACAGGGCCCGACTGGTCTGTGTGTGTATGTGTGTGTGTGTGTGTGTGTGTGTGTGTGTGTGTGTGTGTGTGTCGGTGTGTGTGTGTGTGTGTCGGTGTCTGTGTTGTAATAAAGCCAGCGATGTTTTACTGGCCCGCTGACACAGTGCATAAAAAGATCAGTGGGCCAAATCCATTAGTGCTTTAATTGCATTACATGGTAAATATTCCGAAAAGGTCAATATCTCCAATTGAAACATCACCATCATCACAGAGCGCTGCAATAGAAACAGGAATTCTGGGATTTTTACAGATGCTGGAGGCGTGAAATGACATTTCTAAACATCTATTATGGCAAAAAAAACAGGCCTTTAAACCACGAGACCGGTGTTAGTCTCCAAAACTGTTGCAGAGTTATTGTGAAATTACGTTCCTAAACCTAAGTTTACATACGTATCTTAAGGACAACCATGATATTTTTTCCAATTCCTAACCACGTAGTTTTGATGCATAAACCACAGACTGTATATAAGAAATGGACGTAGTCATGGTGACGTCACCCATTGGTTTGTGGACTGACGTTTTGAAGCCTCGAGTTCATCAAGTTCATCGATTTCGCCGTCACCATCTTGGATTACGGCCGTCGCCATGTTGTTGTTTTTGCAGCCAATAAACAGATATGTAACACAGTTGCCTACAGACTGAAGAAAATATCCAGTTTGAAAAAAGTGGAAGCACACATAGAAGAAATAAAAATAAAAATTGAAGCAGCATTGATCGGGCCTTCGCATCTTCACGCACGTCGAGGGTACTGGCAGGACTGTGGTTGATGGGCCATGCATTTCTGTGACCATCATACACTGCGTGCACGAGTCAAACGGTATTTCGTGTGTAGACCAATGTCGTAGCCACTAGCCAGGTCATTTTGCCAGGTCTTAAGCCTCGAATGTTTTGAGTGTACCTCCGAATACAATCATAACTATAAGCCTGTAAAATTCGACAAACAACGGAATGTATGTGAACGCGCTTCAGTGTTAGTAACATAACAGAGTGTCAAAGTAAATGCAGGTCGTTTGTTTGTGCAGGTAGCTCTGACAATCACTGCTGAGTGACTCAAAGCTGGAAGAGTCGAGGAGAAATAGGAGAATGTATAGTTCCATGTGGAAAAAAACATCTTTTTATAAAGAAGTAAGTTTAAGCCAAACGGTGAGCCAATGTAGAATAATCTATCATACAAATTAGTCTGGGAGCAGTTTGATTTTATTAAACAAACTTCACGTTGCATGAAATTACTTTACATTACGGCCTGTTCCAAAACGAACAAAAACAATTACATTTACTGTTAATGAAAACTCCACGTACAAGTGCGATTTGGAAACCTTTTTCATCCAATTTCTGCTCTCCAAACATCTTAGTTTGCACATATTTAGATCAGAGAAGTCTTTTTCTGGTGGTGTGCCCACGAACCCTTTCAATAAGTTCAGTGTTTGGGCCGCTGTCATTATAGAATCCTGCTTACGTCCGTGGTTGCCAGTAGGTGGCACTATGGCCATGAGTTAATATTGGCATGCAGAAGTCCTAAAGTCATGACAGTCATCAAGCATGTCAAGTTTGGGACAGTTTTGACAAAGTACAGTCGAGTTACAGCAGCTTGATGGATGATGGCGAACCATGTAAAATGGCCGCCACACCACGTCCATGTCGTTCAATGAAACCTAAAGCTTTTAGTATCTTTTAATCGCTAAGGTCTTTAGATTGTTCTGACCAAATTCTAAGCTGATCTGATTAATTCCTTAGGAGGAGTTCATTAAAGTACAGCACCTGGAAATGGCAAAATAAACATGAAAAATTCATACAAAATTTAAAATGGCTTACTTCCGGTTGGGTTTAGAGCATGCTCCCAAGAGACTTTTTTTAAGTCGACATGTGATACATCTGCTTACCAAATTGTATACATCTAGGCGAAACGTACTGCGAGGGCTGCATCGTCGGAATTTTATAGGGGGCGCTATCGAGCAGAATTGCCACTCTGAAGCATTAAAATCACATTCAGTATTGTAAATATGTCTGACAAGTTTGCTTACTGTATGTTTTGAGCATGTTTAGCCCCTCAAAAACACCTTCGTTTTTCATGGCGAAGAATGCGTCACCACGACAACGGCTTTCACGAAACATCAAAAGCTTCATGAACTGGCATTATGAACTTCTTACATTTGTGTGGAACTAATTTGATGTTGATCTGATTTACCTACTAAGAGAAACAAGCCAAAGTATAGAGACTTTAACTTCCTGTTACCAGTAGGTGGCGCTATGACTATTATACATAATTGGCCTGCAGATGTCTTCAAGACTGGAGTCTAATCAAACATGTGAAATCTGGTAAAGATCTGATGATGTGGAGTCAAGTTATTTCAGTTTATTCGTTCATGGCGAAGGATCGAAATTCGCCGAGCCGCCACGTCGCCGCCCTTCAACGAATTCTTACAATCTTCACAATGAAGCATTATCAAGGTCTTAAGGCTTTTCTGACAAAATCTGAGAGGGATCTGATTAATCTGTGTGGAGCAGGATGTCAAAGTACACAACCTATAACTTCCTGTCGCCACTAGGTGGCGCTATGACTATGATTCTAAATTGTAATATAGATGTGTTCAGGGTCAGGATGTTATGACATATGAGAAATTTGGAGCAGATTAGACAATGTACGGCCGAGTTACAACTATTTCCTGTTCTGTGGCGAATGGTGTTTTTTTGCCGCCACGCCACGGACACATAGTTCCATAACTTTTTGATCTTTGAGTAACTTTTCACTGCCAAGGTCTCAAGAGCATACTGACCAAATCTGAAGTCAATCGGGTGAAATCTCTAGTAGAAGTTCGTTAATTAAAGTATTGAAATGGTCAAAAAAACGTCATGAAATTCTAAATGGCCGACTTCCTGTTTGGTTTAGGGCGTACTTCCAAGAAGATTTTTTGTACGTCCCATCAAGTTACATATACCTAAGAAATTTCATACAGCTAGGTGAAACCCAATGTTGAGGCTACTCAATAGGGGGCGCTATCGAGCCAATTTTTCATCCCGCAGCTGGACACCCCAATCAGACTGCAATTTTCACCACGACTGCCTTGCGTGTCAAATTTCAAAATCTTACCAGTAACCCAAGCACCTCCTTTTTGACGAAAGTGGTACGATAATAATAATAAACATTACAATAACAATAGGTCCTACGCTTCGACTACATCGGTGCCCGGGCCCTAATTAGAAGAACAATAGGCCCTAACAAGAAGCCAACACATACTGTACAACATGTGCACGAACACACACACACAGCCTCCAGGCTATTGTCCTCCGCATTTAGGTCAGACCGATACAAACACACATACAAACACACACACTCCCCAGGAGGCTCTCCTCACCTGCAAAGAGGCCAGTTTGGACACAGTGTCAAATATTAAACCTGTGTTTTATCTCAGAGAAAGGGGGCTGCTTGAGGGAGAGTGAGTGTAAGTTGTTTGTGTGTGTGTGTGTGTGTGTGTGTGTGTGTGTGTGTGTGTGTGTGTGTGTGAGTGTGTTCACTTGGTCCTTTAAACCAGAGGGCAGAGGGTCACTGGAGAATACACTCGCACACACACAGCTGCCCTTCTCTGTGTGCGCGGTCAAGTAGAAAGGTGGATCTGTGTCAGGTAGCAAGGGTATTTACTGTTACTGAGACAAGCAGGCAGAGAAAACACACAAACACAGCAGAGAGAGAGAGAGAGAGAGAGAGAGAGAGAGAGCGTCATAGAGGGAGACTGAAAAGAAAAACAAGGAGAAATTGAGACAGGAATCCAAAAGGTGGAGGAGGCCAAGGGCAAGCGGTGATGCTGTGGTCGACAGAACGCAGCCATGTATGACAACAGACATGCAAACACACACACACACACACACACACACACACAGAGTTGATAAGTTATTTCTTCAAAACATAGCTCAGACATCAAGCCACTGCAGATACTTCATTTAGAGGAACACAAATTCAAATACAGGGGCAGAGCCAGATGGTGTAAACATCCGGGGCTCAGCCCGTTTACCGCAGCTATAGACACTATTTATCAAACCATTTGATTAAAAAAATGATAGTTGCTCAGTAAACAATCAATCAATCCTGTAGAGCCAACATTCTTTTGTATTGAATTGTTCTCCAACTGTCTTCATCATTCTGAAACCCCAACTCGACGGATGTTGAGGGTGACTAATAGATGTCTTAGTAGTAGTAGAAGTAGTAGGAGTAGCATCATAGATGACAATATTTCCCCAGTAATAGAACTTTTGATCCTTCCATTTGCCGGTCCACTCAGAGAATATGAGGGGAAATGACACAAAGCCCCCGTCCACCTCTGTTAGAAAGCTGTATAAAGGTAGGCACACAAACACATGTGATCATTGGTTCAACAGACAACAGGTAGGAGTCTGAGATGACAGAGGGTATGAGAGAAGGCCGATGTAATGTACGCAAGTGTGTGAGAGTTCTTGTGCTGAATAACTGGCTCAGATCAGTCTCGGGTGTGAATTGGAGTGTGACCCCATAAACACAAATGTCCTGATTTCTCTTCCAACTCGGCTTCATAACATCCTCACACGGTAAACTACAGAACATGTTCTGACTTCTCTTGTGTTTCTTTTGCTTCGGCAGAGACTCATTCCTTCATCTGCTCTCACAATAATCACTGTTGTGTCCAAACGGAGCAGAACGGGCCACAGGGAGCATTCACCTGAAACCACAATCCATACACTCCTAATGTTGGACCGCTGCATTGAAAGGACATTTCTATTTAAATAAATGTCTGCTCCCAGGATGAAACACAACAATCATTCCATCTCTGTTTTTTTCTCTCCTCTATTTTAATTCTTCGACTCCAAAGCAAGAATCTCACAGATTAAAGAACCTTGTGATCTCAATCTGCGTTTCCATTCAGCAGTCACACAATAGCCTGAGGGTTCCGAGGGAAGCTGGAATCTCTTCTATCTGCAGTTACAGAACTTCATAAGCAATTGATAACGGCAGTAAGAAGATAAAGTGATGACTGAGTGTCCAAGAGCTTTCCTCTGTCATTACAGATTAACAGGAGACAGAGGGCGAGCAAGAGAGGAAAAGAGGGAGAGAGAGAGAGAGAGAGAGGTTCTTCTTATGCACCATGTCTGATTTACCAATAACTATGGAACTGAAGCTATTAGTGAACTATGAGATCAGTTGATCCGTATTAAACTGGCAATAATCAATTGATTGTTCGAAGTCATTTTGTCCAATAAAACTCCCGAATCTGCCGGTTCTGACTTCTCAAACTGGAGACTGCAGCTTTCTCCTGGTTTAGATTCTGGGACTGTTGGTCAGACAAAACAAACAATTTGAAGACAAGAGTTGGCCTGTGTGCCTTTTTTTGTCATTTGTAAAAATTATATTTCATAGACCAAAATATGTATAAACAAATGTTTAAAAAAGGATCGGATAACGAATCGATGATGTGAAGAATACCAAACTACCCTTTTGCTGAGTCAACAAGGAAAACAACTTGACTCCATCAGAGTGGATGATAGTGACTGATTCCACAAAGCATTTACAAAAACAGACAAAAACATAAGTAATAAAGAGGAAACATCTCTAAAACTAATATTGCATCCTGAACAAGCCCTGAGGAAAAAAAGGTCACATCCCTAACAGGCCTTTTTTGTTTGTCTCTCACTTTGCTTATTTATTTATTATTTCTATTTTCCTGCCATACGGCCGGGGGGAGCGAGGGACCACAGGTGCTCGGGTGAATCCGATGGACATCCGCAATTTATCATTCATACGCCAGTGACGGCAGGCCAGGCCGAAATATGGCACGGTAAAGACAAACCATAGATCATTCACAGATAAATACACACACACACACACATACATTAAATATGTCTTGGAAGACAGATGCTTTTATGTGTACACAGAGCCGGACACGGGTCACATCACAACGTGCTTCTTTCAGCGTGCTGTAGATATCTTTCTCTTCTTTCTCTTTATTCCACTTTATCTTTGTCTGTCTTTCTGGGGGGATTGTGTTTCCCTCTCTTACTTTTGTTCTTCTGGTTGTGGGTTTCTGACAGTCTTGTGGGTTTTATGGCACTTCAGCACTGCCACCCTCCCATTCATGAAAAGAAGAAGATGTGTCTCTCTCATCTGTCCTGTTACCCTGTGGACGCATTAGTTTCTCTTCAGACCTGCTCCTGCTAAATCTGACCACATTCATGTAAACCAACTTGATTCCAACCAACTAGAGACCAAACTGTCTTTTCTATTTCTCTCTCAGGTATTAATACGCCGAAGAGATGACAGCTCCAACTCCAACATAAACTTGCCTCCCCTAAATGCCCTGTGCCTCCAAAGGTATAATCCAGGCTTCAGAGGGATGTATCACAGTGGGACATCACTGCTGACCTGCATCTGCCCGAGTGAGCTGGGAGCTGATTTCTGTGTTTACACGAAGATTAGAAGCGCAGGAAGAAAAGAAGGTAGCCAATATTGTTACTCCGAGCCGAGCGGCGCTTATTTTTAATACAGCACATCCTGCCACAAACAGCCTGCAGGAGAGGGGCTGAGGAGAGAGCGAGAGAGCCAAAGGTAGGAACAGTAAAGTACCTACAGGCCTTAGGGCTGCATGTGTGTGTGTGTGTGTTATAACTATGGGTGCACTTCCCTGTCTATGCAGGCTCTGCAGCAGTGGTCAGGGATCTTTACCATCGATACATAAACACGACTCGTTTGCGATGTTTCTAATTTTGGCCAATACCTCAATGCAAATATGAGAGATGCTCCGTCTTACTTTTCAGCATGTGAAAATATCATTTAAAAGGTAAAACATATTGACTGATTGGGCAGGATTTAAGAAGATCTGACAATTCCACTTGGACTTTTGGTGAGACAGAAAATGTTTATTGCTGAAACATTTCAACACCGACAACCTCATCAAGAATTTCAAAGGTGTCTCATTGAGGGCAGAAGCTTCAGGTATTGTGACTCAGACTCGGTCATATGTTTAAAAAGACGGTAAGAAAGTGGCCATTTTCTCTGCTATTAAAGTCTGGCATGGAGCAAGAATCTTGTAAAACTCTGTGTATGCTAAATAGCACATGTAAAAAAGCCTGAAAAATCTCGGCTGAAGATAACTAAAGCCTCAAATAGAACTTCAGGTAATCTGGTCAGATGGTTGGTTAGCTGCTTAGCCAATTGGGCAGTGCAATAAATATTAAAAAGAATATTAAAGCTGACTATAAAGCCCACTTCCCACCGGACAAAAAAAACAGCGTGCTTTTTTTCTTCAGTGGGAAAGGTTACAACCCGCATTCATTCCCATGTCAAATGACTGCAGTATATTCAGCCACGGGTATTTATCGGCCTCAGCTCCGTCTGGCAGCGATGGAAACATGACACCCCAGTGGACACGCTCATTTCCACCCGATTCCCAACACTTTCTTTTTCATCTCAGCCTCAAATTCCATCCGTCACTGTCCCAGCAGCGCTCAAACATCGTTCCAGTTAGTCAGCACCGAGTTTGGAGTGAGACCGAACAAAGTAGCCATCATAACATTTTCACTGGCCTCCAAGCTGCTCTCTACTGTCTGCTAACAATCATTTTGTTTGGTGAAAGTGTATATGTGATATTAAATGTGTCACTGGTACCGATGAACGCACACATAATAACAGTTGTTTAAATAAAAATATGCATGCTCCACGTCCAGCATCTATATCCAGAGACCAGCTGGTGAATGTAGTGGAGCATTTAGCAGCTAAAGAGATTCAGGAGTTGGTGCAGACCAGAACAGAGCTAAAAGGAGAGTTCATGTTGGACTGAACATTCATCACAAACATGACACAAATAAATGTTGTTACTACGTGTCTGCTGGACCATGTCAGCCACGTGAACCTCATGCAGTCTAATTGCTGCATGTGTTCCACTCTGTACTTGCAGGTCATGGTGTCCAGTTCACAGTTCATGTTGCGTGTACTGGCCTACAGTGCAAACCTAAAGTCCACATACCACCGGCCCTATCATATGGCGCACACCCTCACACATACAGAACATACAGTATGCACCAATTGACCCTTGGCAGATGACGTGTGATGTCAATGAACTGCAAGTCACTGACAAAACTGCACTCACACATACAGTATATGCACGATCACAAAAATGCTAAAACACAACACAAATACACATATACTCATAAATGTGTCATGTGTACAGGCGTCTCTGTGCGTCTTCGTGCCTTTGTTGTGAAGCGCATAAGAAAGGTGTGATTTGTGTTTGCATTGACCACATGATTCAACATAGAGGCTGAACAATACTTGCACCAATATGTTGCAAAAGACACACAAGGACACAGTTTGTCCAGAGCACATTTCCATCCCCTGGCTATGTGCACATGGTCTCTTTTAAACGTTCTAAAAAGTCACATTCCTTAGCAACAACAACCTCACACGTCTGTACTGCACCTCTGACAGCCCCTGGATAGTATGACTACACAAAGACCAATGATCATAAGCAGTGGTGAGGGCCTGAATTATTTTACTCTTCAAAGAAGTTCAACTATATGCAATGTGTGAGTTGCTATTTTGATCTTGTTGGGAGGTACATCACTTCCTCCTTTATTAAAGCTACTGTGACGCAGATCCGCTGCTGGAGGCCCGGGCCGTGTTGCTGGGCCCAGGACCACGGGGGCACACAGTCACACCCCGTTGCAGTAAAATGGGATGTTTTCTAAAGGAACTCTGGCGCTCGGAAACATGACAGGGATCGGCAAAATCAAACCCAAAATCTGGGCGACTGTGGCTAAGTGGAGAGCAGGGCCGCCCTTCAATCAGATCAGCGGTTCGATCCCCGACTCCACTAGTCGCATGTCGATGTGTCCTTGAGAAAGACTTAACCCAAACAATGTCTCCCGTAGCTGTGCCTACGGTGTGATAGGATCTGAATTGTAAGTCACTTTGGATAAAAGCGTCTGCTTAATGACTGTAATGTAATAATGTAAAATGAAACTTGCCGGGTTTCTATATTCAAGAAATGCCTCGATGCTTTGTTCTTGAAGGTGTGAGTATATTATACATGTGAACTCCTAACAAGTAACTGTACATTATTATGTATGGCTTAGTTCCTGTTTACGGTCAGATTTTAGTCAAGAAACTCTCACTCTCTGCGTGTCACCTTTGATCTTAATTGCAAGTGTGTAGGACAACACGTGTATAACAGAGATGAAGAGCACATGCTTTATCATATGGCCCGACAAAAACCATGCAAATATAAAGTACGGTATGTTTGCGGCAATGCCGAAGTCTAAAGGTCCAAATCCTAAATACAGCCATTGACGTACACTTCCACAAGCTATAAAAGTACACTTGAGCAAGGCACTAAGCCTACCAGTGCCCGGAGTGGAGACTGAAAACAGAAGAGCAGGAGCAAGTTGAAACTCAGATCACCAAACCACTTTCCCACCATTCTAAAAGCAGACAGACAGCCGATACGCAAAGTGCCCTTAAGCAAGGCATCAAACCTACTGAACCTGCTCGGCAGCCAACAGCAGCAGCAGCAGCAGCAGCAGCAGCAGCAGCAGCAGCAGCAGCAGCAGCAGCAGCAGCAAGACAGTGTAAATTTACAGAAAGTTCCTTCCTGCTCTGCACCTCCTGAACCCTGGCTGTTGCTGTAAATATAAATGTGCTCCCCGCACAGTCGACTCGCACTTGGGTTACACAAGCAGCAGCTCCACAAAGGTTACACATATGTATATTCTACTTCCTCCTGCTTTCTCCCGGCCTTGTCTATCCGTCTTTCTGCCTCTTGAAGTGGAGGGCTCGGCGGGTCAAGGGCCTTAGTGGAAATCTGCTGTAATATTTTCTTCTTCTTCTTTTTCTGCATGTTTGAACTGTTTTTACTTTTTTTTCATGTTTCTACTTCTTCTTCTTTAACCTTTCCGTGGCACCGTTTCCATGCCAGCAAACCGGTCTTAACTGGTCCCGTTAAACTATATGTGTGTGTGTGTGTGTGTGTGTGTGTCTGTGTGTGTGTGTGTGTGTGTGTGTGTGTGTGGGAAAGACAGAGGTGT
>NW_027466506.1:1712500-1726309 GCF_050575085.1 Anarhichas minor
TCATTAGTGTCGTTAGTTACGTGAGTCTCTAGTCACGTGAATCATTAGTGTCATTAGTTACGTGAGTTTCTAGTCACGTGAATCATTAGTGTCGTTAGTTACGTGAGTCTCTAGTCACATGAATCATTAGTGTCGTTAGTTACGTGAGTCTCTAGTCACGTGAATCATTAGTGTCGTTAGTTACGTGAGTCTCTAGTCACGTGAATCATTAGTGTCGTTAGTTACGTGAGTCTCTAGTCACGTGAGTGATTAGTGTCGTTAGCTACGTGAGTCTCTAGTCACGTGAATCATTAGTGTCGTTAGTTACGTGAGTCTCTAGTCACGTGAATCATTAGTGTCGTTAGTTACGTGAGTCTCTAGTCACGTGAATCATTAGTGTCATTAGTTACGTGAGTCTCTAGTCACGTGAGTGATTAGTGTCGTTAGTTACGTGAGTCTCTAGTCACGTGAATCATTAGTGTCGTTAGTTACGTGAGTCTCTAGTCACGTGAGTGGTAAGTGGTTTTGTTTCCTTAAATCTAATTTGCATGTAACGAGTGGAAACTAACACCTTATTCCTGACACATCCAAAACTAATGCCAGAGGGGCATCTAGATGGTTTCAAGATTAGGGCCACTGACCAAGCGTCGATATTTGACGAGTGCAACAACTACAAACAGAGTTTCTGTCACAGTGGGAAGGTGTAGGGGCTGGATTGGACTTTATCAACACACACAGTTACAGCGTAGCGGTGTTTGTGTCACGTGAGTGGTAAGTGGTTTTGTGCGCGTCTGTTTGTGTGTGTTTGTGTGTGTTTGTGTGTGTTCTGCTCTTCTGCAGTTGAAGTAGCTCAGCCAAATGGGGAACATAAAACCAGAGCAAGGAGCCAGGCCCTTGAACACACACGAACACGCACACACACACACACACACACAACACACACACACATACTTCCATGTCCACTCGTCCCACAAATACATGTAGGCATGCTGTATAAGTAATAGCAGGTACGTACAAAGAGAAGCAGATCTGAATCTATGTGTGTGTGTTTGTGTGTGGAGCCGGCCTGTAATCTAGTGGCCTATATAAATAAGCTTTGTAGTGTATAAACAGTTTTATGAACAGGCCATCAACTGCCTTCAACGTAATAAGAGAGCTGAGTTACATGTGCACCCCCTGAGCAAACCAGGCAGTGTGTGTGTGTGTGTGTCTTTTTGTGAGCGTGTACAGGAATAAACACACACACACACACACACACACACACACACACACACACACACACACACACACACACACACACACACACACACACACACACACACACACACAACGAGCAGCATGTGAGCCAAAAACAGCAGCTTTCCCCTCTCACCACGAAGGAGTAGATGTAGCGTGGAACGTCGAATCACTCGCATAAACACAAAAAGAGCCAGATCAATAAACAAGTCCTCCGTCAGCGGGCGCGTACAGTAGTCCGCTTGACGTCACCGACGCGCCGCGAAAACACTGCAAACTGGGATATAACACTGGTCTGTTTTCTATTTTTGGAATGCCTTATTGTTCTCTGTCATTGCCTTTGTTTTTAGGACTGATCATCGACCACCATAATCTGTGAGAGATCTTTTTCTTTTCTACGCACTGTCTCCGTCTTCTGGTCGCCGCTGCAGCTGTCAGTCACAGTGTGGGGGCAGCGTGACATCTTTCTCTTTTCTTTTTTTTTACCGGTCGATGTTGTTGTCGTCTCTGCCGCGGTGGCAGTGATTTCTGTTGATGAATCTGCTCTTCCTCTATTTATTCTCAAACCCACCGTTGCACATGTAGAACACATCGCTTCTTGAGCAACCAGACAGCTAAACAGCTACTGCTGTAATACTCTATCACTGTGTAATACTCTATCACTGTGTAATACTCTATCACTGTGTAATACTCTATCACTGTGTAATACTCTATCACTGTGTAATACTCTATCACTGTGTAATACTCTATCACTGTGTAATAAGGACGGCCATGATCAATGCAACAAGAAAAACAACTGTTGTTATGCTGCCGCCTGTGCAGAATCCATCTTCCAACCCTTGTTGTGACAGTGTCTTGATCACCACAGGGAACCTCCCTAGTCTCTCTTCCCCACTCCACAGGTCAGAGGTCACATTTGGAGCAGTAGTAGGAGTCTTGCTCAAAGGCACTTCGGCAAGTTCAGGGTTAAACCGGGGGAACCAAACACCCTATACGTTGCCATCCTTTAAGGCTCTCCACACATGGCGCAGAGGAGAGTCAGGTGACGTGATAACGTTGTTGCCACTGTTTACCGAACAACAGGCTCAGTAAACTACGCGCTGACGTGCTGACGGATTTCGGTGATTCTGTTTTTTGAGGGGAGCTAGACCAATTTGGAAGATCGTGGATCGTGATCCTGCATGTGTGTGTGTGTGTGTGTGTGTGTGTGTGTGTGTGTTGTTAACATTACAATCACATTAAATCAACAGGCTCCCTAGTCTGGAATTTTCTAGGCCCATGTCGAGAGAAAAGCAACTTCAATTCATGTCAAAGTGCTTCATATTCTATTTAGAGCACAAAGCACTTCTTTTTTTTCGCACATCCAAAAATGTGTCAGCATTGAATTCCAAGGTTTTTTTTGGGTTCCGTCTGGATTACAGACGCGCTCTGCGAACACACACCCACATATTTAGAGCGAGACAATAATCAACAGTTCAGTCCGGTCCATATGGAGTTCTGCGAGAGCTGAATGCCAAACACAGTCCAGCCTGTTGGCCTTTGGTGGCAGATTATTAGCTTTTTCTCCCCCCAGCCTTTCCAGTGCCTTGCTGTCTTACATATTCTCCCGCTGCTGATGTTTTTCTGCAACACATGTTTACACGCAGTAAGCGCATTCGAAATGCCGACACAGTCCTGCTTTCACTGCGCTGGGAGAAGAACGCCAGAGTTCAAACGCACTGCGTCGAGTCCACTAAATGAAATCTTATGTCGAGGAAAAAAAAGGCAGAGCAACAATAGATTAGTGATGGCAGCCAGCGTGTGAAATCTCTTTGTAGGCGCTACAGCTACGAGACACACACACACACACACACACACACACACACACACACACATACACACACACCAAACATACTGTAATTGATTTGTTATCAATTGGCTGTCCCGGATTTGCATCGACTGCTAATGTTGCAGAGAGACATGAGCCAAAAGGGAAAATGAAAAAAAATGAAAAAGATGAGGAGGGAGAGAATAGAATGAGAGAGAGATGTGACACCGAGCCAGACAGTGATTGGCTGTTAAAAATGCACTAATGTGTATTGAGGTGGGTAGCGTTAGCCTGTGATGATGAGCTCATTCCCAATCACGGGATCATACGCAGACTAACATGTTAGCAGACTGTAAGCCAGGAGGACTCTTCAGTGGGCTGACCGGAACAAACCAGATGTGTATCGGGGGGGGATAATATACAAATATCAGAATGTCTGATGAATTAGTCTCAAGACATTTTTTTGAAATAAATTTCAACTTGTACAAGTATTGATAATATCTCTGTTAAATGATTGCTAAGCTAACACAGCATTTCAGCCCATACTGCTAAATACAATCAGTGGTCCATAAGATGGATCATTCTCTGTACTGGCTGCATATCAATTTCACTTCATTAACACACGTATTAGGGCTGATTTTTACATCGAGGATAGAGGACTAAATTCCCATTAATGAGAAATCAATTGGAAAACTGGACAGCAGAAATTGTGTTCACTGTAGAAATAATTTGCAAAGAAATTAATTCTGAATTTCAGTTTTTGGTTATAATGAATAAATAAAAAGAAAGACCGAGAGAGAGAGAGAGAGAGAGAGACATGGATATCCACACATGTAAATGCACACACACACACACATGCAAACCCCTCCCTTTTTAGACATTATTGATGCTGTTTCTGAACGAGGGGCACCTCAGGGAATATAATCTGAATTTTCATCTCACTCAGGGATTAATAGAATAAATGGTGTGTGTGTGTATGTGTGTGTGTGTGAGTCTGCGTTTGCGGTGTGGCTGGTAAGGTATGCTGCCTTTTTGCATCACTGATCGGTAATTTTTGCCTGTACAGCTCTCTTGCTCACACACACACACACACACACACACACACACACACACACACACACGCTGACGGCTCTCCTCTGTCGGAGCTGTTTGATATGTAAATATCAGCGGCGTTCTGGCCCAAGTCCGACGCTTTGCGTTCCCTCTTGAGCCTCGCAGCAGCCAGAGGAGCTCTGTGGCACTAACACCGCACACATCTTTTTACAACAAGCAAACATGCAGCCAGCACATTACTGAGGCAGATGCATGCATGCAACAACACAAAAACAAATGCAGAGAGAGAGGGCATCTAATCTCCTGTAACGATGAAAAATATATTCCCTGGATTTTGCAGTAAAGTCAGAATACAATATGTTTCCAATAGAGCAGGGATTCCCCGGGAAAGCAAATAAATTGAAAAAGATGTTGTTTGGATCATGTTTTTATTAATTAACATCCCTATATGAACGCTGACACCTCAACACACTGGTGTTGGATTTTAAATATTGATCACCAGTATTAAACTGGCATATGTTAATATGGTTAAACAATTCTGAAAATGTAATTCATTTTAAATTCTTCGTGGCTGACTGGAGGCCTTAGATACTGTGAGACCCAGTGGAACACCGAGCCGGCTTTTACAAAGAAGAAACACCGAGGCGTTCCTCCTGCTCCTCCTGCTCCTCCTGCTCCTCCTGCTCCTCCTGCTCCTCCTGCTCCTGTCATTCGGGATGCTTTTCTTTTGGACGGCTACAATCACGGCTAAAAAACAGCAGATTTTTGTGGGGTTTTTTTGCCTTTCACACATTTACTTCACCGTGACAGTTTGGGGTCAATTCGGATGAAAGCTGGGGTCAAAGGAAAAAATAATGCTGGCTTTAATTATAGACGATCACGATGGGTGTGAATATGTGAATATGTGAATATGTGAATATGTGAATATGTGAGGGGTTGTTTGTGCCGTCCAGTGGCTGAGAGAAGGTCCAGAAAAGAAGAGCATCTATTACGGAGGATAGATGTAAACCAAATGTTGGATTCTTTGTGAAGATGAGAGATTTCAAAAGCTCTATTTTTTCTTTTCAGTTTAAAATTGCAAAGAGCAAGCGTGTAATAATTCTGGTCTAACTGCTGCTCAGTTTGACGTCAACATCAGACAAGATATATAACGCTGCTGTCCTATTTTCCTCCACTGTCTGAGTGTACATCTGTTCCTCCTAAGACGTTCCCACACACAACGCTAAGGAAGCAGACGCCTGTATTATGATGTAAATCGCTCTAATAACCCAGTTTAGCTGGTGGGTGTCTGCGAAAGTGTGTGTTCGTGAGGTGGGGGGTTTGGGGGGTTGTTGAAATATATAGTCACTGCGGAGACCCGAGCAAAACAAATAAATTGCTTGTGCACTCTGCTCCTCTCAGCTAACGTAAGGTAGATAGGTTAGTCTCTAGCGGGCATAGGTCAAAGGTCAAATGCATCTTTAATAAAAAATGAACCTCATCTCCACCACCTATAACTGTCAACATTGTGAGATCAGTTACGAGAATGGACGAGCACAGCCTTAACCAGCTTATTGTTGCCGTTTGTATTTCAAAAATGGAATACAAACGGCAACATTTAAGATGTCTGAGTTGCATTCAACGAGCAGAGTGATAAAGTGTATATACTGTTTCCGCTGCTCTTTTTTATCTTCACCCCCTCCAACTCCACCCTTTCTCTGTAACGGCTAATTTAGTACAGGCAGCCCGCCACCGAACACTACTGCTAATTAAAATGCACAAGGAAGAAGAAAAAAATGGCACTGCAACAAATATTTAGTGGCGTTAAGGCGCTTTAAATAAAAGACTTTCCCTCCAAGAGCAAAACCAAAAACGGGCTTCTCCTTCTTATTCCGCTCGCCTTCTCATTTGATTCTTGTACTGGGGAAAGGGGGACGGGGAAAAGGAGAGATGGAAACCGGAGTTGAAGAATCGTGCATTTTACCTACGAAGTTTGGTACTGAGGTAAACTCAGAGAGGAAAAGAATGAAAGAGATGGAGAGCTGGGCTGCATTAAGTCGGGTAAGATGTGGCAGTGGAAGGGGGGAAACCACACTGAGAACAGGACACATCTGCTAAGGCCACATGAGAGAGACACACACACACACACACACTGACGCACGTGTTATGCAATGACACACATTCTGTGCGCACAATCCCAGAAAGGAGGCTACAGTTACTCCCCAGACTGAAAGTCACACATGGACATCCAGTTCAGCCACTGATCCTCCAACTTCAAACACGCACACACACACACACACACACACACACACACACACACACACACACACACACACACACCATGGTCTCACAAGGCCACTAACACACTGACCAGTGGTACCACAACTTCAAGGTGACCCATGTCTCTTTGCTGCTGGCCAGAGGGATTTGATGACCGTGGCCAAACTGGGCAAACGCACATTCACAGACTGTCTGCATTGAATTTGGTGGATCAGCGGAAGGACAATTGTTCAGACTTGGGTTGAGCCACTACATTGTCTCAAATACACACACACACACACACACACACACACACACACACACACACACACACACACACACACACACACACACACACACACACACACACACACACACACACAGGCAGAGGGAGAAAGTCAAACTAAATGAAACCAGTGTGTTTGCTTCTGTGCCAGCTGTAAAAAAACAAAAGCGCAGAGGCGTATTCTCTCCGGTTTCCTCCCCATCTGGGACGACCCTCTGTTGTTTGTCTGACAAGAGTCACCTCACCCGTACCATTTCATGCCACCCCCTCAAACAAGTCTCAGCCAATCAGATCTCTTGCCTTAACAAGGATTGTCGTGTGTGTGTGTGTGTGTGTGTGTGTGTGTGTGTGTGTGTGTGTGTGTGTGTGTGTGTGTGTGTCCCCTTATGCTCAGACTGCTACAGCAATCACGGGGCAACGTGTAGGCTATACTACGCTGGCTTGTCATAGAGCGACACACACAACTACATTGGGGTCTGATGACGATGTAAGAAAAAAACTTGATATCGCAAAAAACACACACACACAAATGCACACCCATCCAGGGCAACACACACACATTCAAAATGGCAAGGTGCCGATTGGAGGTAGAATGAAAGCTGATTTAAGCTGGAGGAGTTGATTTATCCCTCGATGAGTCACGGGTCAGAAAAGGTTTAGGGGGAAAGAACCATTTATGATCTATTTTTAATATTCTGACAGAATATTCAGCTAGACCTTATTCACACAAAAGCTGATACACATGCACACACAATGACATCCTCTGCAGATACAGCCACTGCCTCAGTAAAGTTGCTCTTTCTCTCTTAATTTGGGTACCACGTGTAACCGTGTGCTGGTTGGGTGTGGAAGTGTGGAAGCAGGTCTGGTTACCTGGGAGGGGCTCCTGTTTTGGACAAATCCCCCGGGGCAACAAGAAGCGGTCGTCATCGTCGTCTGCCAGCGTGGCCTGGACGCCAACTTCCACGGGCCTCCGGCTGCGCAGGGCGGCAAATGCAGGTGACGGGGTGAGGGCCAGGCCGGGAGAGGGCGAGGGGGGCTTGTCCAGCCCCTGGCCCACAGGCAGGCAGGGCGGCCCGTGGCATCGCTTTCGCTTGTGCTCGATGAAGAGCAGGATGTCCGCCAGGGGGAAGGTGGCTTGGCACTGGCCGCAGGTCAGGAGGTCCTGCTCCAAGGAGGGGTGAGCGTCGTTACCCAGCCGGGCCAACCGGCCCACAGTGGAGCCCGGGTGGTGCCCGTTGAGGCCGCCGCTCTCCTCCGAGTGCTCTGAGCAGCGCTCCGACAGCTCCTCCGACGAGACGCCGGCTGCGGAGAGGGGTTCGGCTGCTGGCGGGGCGGAGGAGAGGGGGGGGGGGGGAAGAGAGTGGGCAAAAAGAGATGAAATGAAAAGGTGACGTTTACTCTCAGCAAAGAAAAAGGAAAAACCACATGTTAATATTTTTCATTTTTGTCTCTTGTAATCTAGACCTATTGATACAGATATTAGTGCATAAATGACAAGAGAAGAGTGCACAAAAACATGTCACATAGAGGATCAGAGTTCAAGAGGCAAAGCTAAGCAGAAGCCTGACGTGTGGCGCACACACAATGAAGGGGTGAGAAAATGTGCCTTGTAATGATAAAGAATGCATGTAATGTAGAGGGAAATGATTACAATGCAAGCTGATCTGGATCACACATCACAGGAATAAATGGTGGGAAAGAATATCCTGAAAAGCTCCGAAAGCTCAAATCAGATTCCTCAAAGATAACAATTTCATAGCCAATGACAGGAGAAGCTTTTGAAAAGTGATGGTTAAACACAGCCTTTACCAAAGAAACTAAACATGTGGATGATGGTTGACTTGCCTAACCTTGTTTGAGCATGTTTTTGATCCTGTAATTGTCAGAATGGAAAACTGTCACAAACATGTCCGACATATGTGCCGGGGGAAAGAGAGAAGGGAAGGACAGGTGGCACAGAGAGTGTGTGTCAGGGAGAGGGGGAACTCTTTCCTCTGCCTCGATTACACGTGCCCCGCTTATAGTTCTTACACCAGCAACTTGTACAGCCGTAAATCGCCTCCAAAATGAGCCAATTCCTCACCCCTCCGAGGCCGGATTAACTCCTGACTACTCTTTTTAAGGCGCCTTTTGTCAAGCTCCAACCATCCCGCATGTGGTGGGAGAGGAGTTGCGAACAGAGCAGCCTGCCGAATTAGAGAAGCGAAACAGCAGCATATAATTCAGTGTCCCCCCCCCCCCCCCCCCCCCTTTTTTTTTAATCTTCCAGTCCAAGGAGCAGAGTCTGACTCCGAGATAGCCGGCCTAACGCATGTTGACCTTCTTTATTCAGCCGCCAGTTTCACATTTTGAATGAACTTAAAGCCACTGAGGATCAACAAATAGATTTTCATTTTTACCGTCCCGGTGATTGGTACAGATTTTGTCTGATAATAGGGATAGGTTTTCCTGCGCATGCATGTGAGAGTGTGTGCATGGGGATGAACGAGTGCGTGTGTGTGTGTGTGTGTGTGTGCGTGTGTGAGAGGGAGAGAGAGAGAAAGACAGTAAGAAAGCGAGAGAAAGAGACATAAGTTCTGAATATGGACACCGTCCCCTCAAGGAAATATCATTTGAACGACGCAATCCTGCACAACATCTGTGTGGTGGCAAACAAAAAATAATAATCTAATGAAAAGCCACATAAACCCCTCACCTCTTAGTGACTCAAGAGTGTATCCGGGGTTTGAAAAAACACAAACATTTTGATGGATTTAATTTTGCACAGTTGAGTTTGAATGAAATAGAAGCATGTAGTGATTTGTATCTATTTTTAAGGCTGGGGAGCGGAGAGGAGGATAATGTCTTTGCACCTTATTAATATATAAAACAAACATGCATAACAAAACAAACAAAAATAATACATAAAATAAAGATATAAATGTAGTCTAAAGTGAAGGGCTTCGAGTGGTCGGGGTCCATTACCATCCATCCATTTAATAAGCTTTAGGTTCAAAGTTCAACCTTTCTGATAAATCTAGAAAACTTAACTGAGAGAAGAACTCTCTGCCCTAAATAAAGTATATTTCCATACTGGAAAAATGTGGAAAATACTGAAAATGTAATTTAATCTGGACGAAGAAATGTAGCGCTGACAAACACACTGAGACTTGTGTTGCATTGAGCCACTTACATACAGCCTGATCGTGCCGTTACAAAGCGAGCTCTGAACATGTGCTAAATAATCATATAGAAATATAGAATTGTAGCAAATACAGAAAATCTAATTACAGGCTGTACAAATTAAAAAGAATAAGGCATTGTTGTTTGCTTGAGAGTGAGAGGCCAGCTTCTGTGCTCCATTTGTAACAAATGTGAATCAGCCATCTCAATAAAAAGCACAAGTCTGCCTGTGTATGGGGCGTGTGTGCATCTGCATGGGGTGTGTGTGTGCTGTGAGGTTTAAGGGGTCTGCAGGCATTCTAACAGTGTAGCTGCATATGCTGATTTCAGCCTGCATGTATGTAAAAATGTGATGCACCAAAAGAAGGAGATACAGGGTAAGGAGGTCGGTTTGATGTGATGAAGAGGAATTGCGGATTTTTAGATGGGCTGGGGGAGGCGTCTCCTCCTGCTCCCTCTCCTCCCACATGTCTTGTACGCTCTCACTTTTTTCTAAAGAGATCGCCAAATAGTAGCCCGTGTACGTAAGGGGTGGCAATGAAACTGATCAGGTTCAAGATCAGCGCTGGATTTTCTGATCGCGGTCTGCCTCCTAGCGACGGAACATGGACATGGTGACTGCGCTGTCACCCAGCCGGGGCCCACACACACACACACACACACACACACTCTCCAAACCAAACAACTCAGGCGACAGCTATAGTCAACATACCGAAACACAACCAAGCACCGATGCGTAAAGATGCCCAAATATCTTCTTGTTTTATGTTTGCCGGCCACTTAGAGAGACACTAAACACTGCGAGGTGGCACACAGTGCGGCACATGGCGCCGCGATAAGCCCGCTTTGCCAATTGCTCCGCACTTTCCAAACACCCTCATCTACTCACTCGGCACATATCACACTTACGCGTCTAATAAACCAGAATAAATAAAGCTTCGGTGATAAATAAACGCCGTGCCTAAAGGAATACTCCAGACTCAACTAAACATTGTTGGAATTTCGTTCGCATTTCCACACACGCTGCAGCTGCAACACACCAATGAGCTGACATGTGTGCCTTACCTTAACTGTACGAGGAGGTTTAGAATCCTAAATTGGATATTTTTGTTGGTTCAAATGGGACTTCATAAGAGAAAATTAACCCCGATACGACTAAATATGCTGCTGCCCTGTTGCTGTTTTTCTTGTCTTTAACTCTGACTGCAGCTCTGTTGTTGTTTTTTTAAAGACACAAAGATACTAAACGAGACTAAACGGCGAAAAAAGATTAATATAAGAGACATCAGGATTTGTATAAGTGTGTGAAAATAAACCGAGCTGCTGAGAGGCAGGAGGCAGACACGAGATTTTTTTTCCTAATCGATCCAAAAATTCCCCTCCAAGTTTTTGTGTTTTTTTTTGTTGTTTTCTGAAAATAATCCAAAAATAGAACAAGAGAGCAGATGAAAAAACCTGCCCGCAGAGCTACCGGACAGCGATATATTCCGTGAGGGGATTTATCCACGAAGCTCCGAGGAGAGGACGCGCTCTGCTACCGGGAGCTCTGCGCGTTTCCACTGACCGGAGCGACTTGGGGGGCAACGGAGCCACAAGCGAGTGCACTGAACAGCCTGCGAGTGCACGTTCTCTCCGTGTAACAGAGGAGCAGTAACGGGTGTTTACCGACACACACACAAAACTTTTTTCTCTCTTTCGTGGTTTTTGGGGATCTCCGAGCGGCTTTTTTACGCACAGAGGTGTCGCACGTTCTCTCCACACTGTTAAGTCCAGTTGACCGCTCGGATCCAAGCGGTACGTCCGGTGTCCACACAAGCTCCTGTTCTGCCCCCCCCCCTCCCTCCCTCCCCATCTTTGCTGAATGAAATGAAAGTCAGAAGTGACATTTGTCATTCTTTTTTTCTCATCTCTACTTACGCGAAAAATCCCGTTTGCTTAAGTGCTGGGGCTTTCCTTGCTTGCGGCGAGACATGGTGGCTGGCGGCGGCGTTCAGCGTGGATCACATCGGGGAGAGCCGGGGTTAGAGAGGAGACTCCAGTGGGGCAAAAAATATCTTCATCCAACGCCTTGACATCCACAAGGAGGGGGGGGAAAAAGAAAATAAATTAGAAATAATACAAAGATGGCGCGGAGGCGAAGATGGATCGCAGGATCGCCGTCATGGCTTTTTTGAGAAAGGAGAGCAGAGAAAAAAGAGAGAGAGAGTGAGAGAGAGGTAGATGAGAGAGAGAGAGAGAGAAGGGGAGAGAGATGGAAAAAAAATGGCAAAAGCCCCCCCCCACCCCCCCCTCCCCCCTCAACCCCCCCTCTGAGCCGTGCAAGTTCAAGTGCACGGACGTGACGTTCCTGGCGAACTTGAACGTCAGGCGGTGGACGGACACCCGACATACAAAAACATGGGCAGGGCCGACGCACCCGGGTGGGAGTGGGAGTGGGAGGAGGGACGGACGGGACGCGCAAGAACCACACCAATGGACGGTCATTAGAGAACGAGAGAGAGGGGGGACGGATGAGTGGAGGATGGAGGGAGGGAGGGGGGCTGGACATGAGAAATAGACCCATTGGAAGCCAATGGACACAGAGATCAGGGGGGCCGGACAAGAGGCTCTGGGATGGAGGGAGGAGTGTGTGTGTGTGTGTGTGTGTGTGTGTGTGTGTGTGTGTGTGTGAGAGAGAGAGAGAGAGAGAGAGAGAGATGCAGAGATGTCTAATGAAAGCAATATGCAGAGCGAGGGAGAGAGAGAGGGAGGTGGACGCAAAACAGGGCAAGGGAAGCCGCGTACAGGAGGGGGGCGGATGTGATGCCTCTGCGTATATACAGACCGACCGGAGGAGTGTGTGCGCGCGTGTTAACAAAGTCTGTAGCGTGCGGTGGACGCTGTATCAGCGCGAGAGAAAGAGCGCGCGATGTGTGCCTGGCCAAACGCTCACCTGGACGCATATACGTCCGTTTCCTTAAAGCGCGTGAACACAAAGGTTGTGTTGTGCAGATAGAGAGAGAGAGAGAGACAGAGAGAGAGAGAGAGAGACAGAGAGAGAGAGAGAGAGAGATGCACGTGTGAAAACGACAAAGAGCGCAGGAAACTATCCAGTTGCAGCGAACAGGTTGAACAATCAAAGAGCAATACAGACACAGGCTATAACCTGGGTGACTTGCTTTATATATATACACAGATGATAATCACATCCCAGCCCTGTAAAGGAAAGAAAGAATTATAGTATTAAGTGTTATACACCTGGATCCGCAATACCGCACGACCCTTTTTCAGAGCCAAAGTGTGAAATCGATGTTTATTATGAGTTCCGATGTGGAGCTACACTACACCCAACAATGGTGCATTGTATGTTAGACCTTTACCTCGGCAGAAACACATTTGCACCGTACTCCTTCAGAATCACGGATTTGTTTTAACAAGCAAAATTAAAAAAATGATTTATTGGTTTATTATATTTTATTCTAAGAAACTAGAGAATTTCATATCTGATCTTAAAGTGTCTGTGCCATAAATTAAAAAGATTTTGCTCACTGTGTGTGCCGATGGAGGTGTACAGTATGAGTTGGGGTGGGGGGGGGGGGGGGGGGGGGGGGGGTGGGGGGGCTCTGCCTGTTTGTCTGTCTCTGTCTCTGTGCAGACCGTGGGAGTGCGAGCGGGCCAGCTGAGCGGGCACATAAGCGCCCCGTGTAATAACTTTCAGATGTGCCTCAGGTTCGAGCTGCATGCGGTAAAGGGGAGGGGGGGGTGTTGGTGGCGGTGTGTGTGTGTGTGTGTGTGTGTGTGTGTGTGTGTGCGCGCGTACGTGTGTGCGTGCGTGTGTGTGTTTGTGTGTGCGTGTGTGTAAGAGGAGAAGAAGGAGGAGGAAGAAGAAGAAGAGGAGGAGGAGGGGGGAGGAGACTGTAAATACTCTACTAATATAGGGGATTTGGTAATATTAGGTGCGGGGCTTTAAACGGCAAAAGGCGCAGCGCAGTCCTGACGCGGTTTTGGGTTTTTGGAACACAGATATGAAGTGAGGAGACAATTGGAGCAAATTGTGAGGAAGAGA
>NW_027466507.1:0-5000 GCF_050575085.1 Anarhichas minor
ATAATGTTTACATATATTCATATTAATAATAATAAAGATCTGAGAACACATAATGTTTACATATATTCATATTAATAATAATAAAGATCTGAGAACACATAATGTTTACATATATTCATATTAATAATAATAATAAAGATCTGAGAACACATAATGTTTACATATATTCATATTAATAATAATAATAAAGATCTGAGAACACATAATGTTTACATATATTCATATTAATAATAATAAAGACCTGAGAACACATAATGTTTACATATATTCATATTAATAATAATAATAAAGATCTGAGAACACATAATGTTTACATATATTCATATTAATAATAATAAAGACCTGAGAGCACATAATGTTTACATATATTCATATTAATAATAATAAAGATCTGAGAACACATAATGTTTACATATATTCATATTAATAATAATAATAAAGATCTGAGAACACATAATGTTTACATATATTCATATTAATAATAATAATAAAGACCTGAGAACACATAATGTTTACATATATTCATATTAATAATAATAAAGATCTGAGAACACATAATGTTTACATATATTCATATTAATAATAATAATAAAGACCTGAGAACACATAATGTTTACATATATTCATATTAATAATAATAATAAAGACCTGAGAGCACATAATGTTTACATATATTCATATTAATAATAATAATAAAGATCTGAGAACACATAATGTTTACATATATTCATATTAATAATAATAATAAAGATCTGAGAACACATAATGTTTACATATATTCATATTAATAATAATAATAAAGATCTGAGAGCACATAATGTTTACATATATTCATATTAATAATAATAAAGATCTGAGAACACATAATGTTTACATATATTCATATTAATAATAATAAAGATCTGAGAACACATAATGTTTACATATATTCATATTAATAATAATAATAAAGATCTGAGAACACATAATGTTTACATATATTCATATTAATAATAATAATAAAGATCTGAGAACACATAATGTTTACATATATTCATATTAATAATAATAAAGACCTGAGAACACATAATGTTTACATATATTCATATTAATAATAATAATAAAGATCTGAGAACACATAATGTTTACATATATTCATATTAATAATAATAATAAAGACCTGAGAACACATAATGTTTACATATATTCATATTAATAATAATAAAGACCTGAGAGCACATAATGTTTACATATATTCATATTAATAATAATAAAGATCTGAGAACACATAATGTTTACATATATTCATATTAATAATAATAATAAAGATCTGAGAACACATAATGTTTACATATATTCATATTAATAATAATAATAAAGACCTGAGAACACATAATGTTTACATATATTCATATTAATAATAATAAAGATCTGAGAACACATAATGTTTACATATATTCATATTAATAATAATAATAAAGACCTGAGAACACATAATGTTTACATATATTCATATTAATAATAATAATAAAGACCTGAGAGCACATAATGTTTACATATATTCATATTAATAATAATAATAAAGATCTGAGAACACATAATGTTTACATATATTCATATTAATAATAATAATAAAGACCTGAGAACACATAATGTTTACATATATTCATTTTAATAATAATAATAATAAAGATCTGAAAGCACGTTGGCTGATTTTGTGTTTTATGACATCATTCAAGTTTATTTCAATTTTTGAAGTAACTCAAGTAAAAGGTACAATATTTACCTCCGAGATGTAGTGAAATACTCAAGCACAGTACAAGTATCTTATAATAGTATTCCAGTACTTGAGTAAATGTACTTAGTCAGATAATGAAGGTGAAGATCTTCCTCTGTTTCCTCTGATCAGTCTGTCCGTAGTATTCATCATGTGTGTAGTACTGCAGTACTACAGCAGTACTCAGCAGTACTACAGCAGTACCACAGCAGTACCACAGCAGTACCACCGCAGTACTACCGCATTACTACAGCAGTACCACAGCAGTATTATAGCAGTACCACAGCAGTACTACAGCAGTACCACAGCAGTACCACAGCAGTACCACCGCAGTACTACAGCAGTACCACAGCAGTACCACCGCAGTACTACAGCAGTACTACAGCAGTACTACAGCAGTACTATGCAGTATTACAGCAGTACCACAGCAGTACTACAGCAGTACCACAGCAGTACCACCGCAGTACTACAGCAGTACTATGCAATACAATGAGCAGTATAAGGAGCAGTACAGTGTGTTGTCCTCCAGCAGCATGAGTGTGGACGAGGACGCCCGCTGGCTGGACTGGGTCACCAAACAGTTTGAGAGCATCGCTGGAGACCACCAGGAGATCGACATCAACGAGTTCAAGACGGCTCTGAACGTCAAAGAGGTCAGAGCGAGTACTGCTGTAATAAATACATTCAAGGACGACAAGTACTACTGTAATGAATACATCAGAGTAGTACAAGTACTAATACAATAAATACATCAAATGATTCATTTGGCCCATAAGTCTGATGTCTGGTTCTTTGAGACATTATTACAAAACATCAATGTTACCGATGTGTACTTTTTTGTACTTTATATACACTCACATATTTTAGTCCAGAGGGTCTCAACCTAGGGGTCGGGCCCCTCCAGACGGTCACCAGATAACTCCGAGGGGTCCTGACGCGATTAATGGAAGAGAAGAAGAAGAAAACGAACCGATTTAATCTTTAATCAGGTTAATATTTTATATATTAATAGTTCCATATAAATAAATGTTAATTCACTATCTGTCCCTGATTGAGCGATCCACTGATGAAAGTATTTTAATATTTATATATTTGCAGAAAAGTCTCCACACACAATAAAAGGAACTATTTAGACAACTGTGAAAACTTAAATCTCGTGTATCAGAAAGAACTCACGGACACAATAAACTCTGGTTCCTGGTCAAGAAGTGTTGTATTGTGTGTTTTTTTCTCTGCAGTCGTTCTTCGCCGAGCGTTTCTTCGCTCTGTTCGACTCTGACGGAAGCAGCTCCATCAGTCTGGACGAGCTGCTGAAGGCTCTGAACCTCCTGATCCATGGCAGCGAGACGGACAAGCTCAAGTTCCTGTTCCAGGTCTACGACGTGGACGGTAACGAAAACCACCAGAACACATAAGAGAGATGTGTTCTAAACCTGCATTATCTCTACTGACCACCAGGGGGCGACTCCTCTGGTTGTATAGAAGTCTATGAGAAAATGACTCTACTTCTCTCTTGATTTATTACCTCAGTAAACATTGTAAACATGAGTTTATGGTCTCAATCTCTAGTTTCAAGTCTTCTTCAATACAGCATGATGTTCATTTAGTACATTATGGTCCATTTAGAGTCAAACAGACCATAAAGCAGCGGATGCTTTAGGGCGGGGCTACACGGTGATTGACAGGTCTCTACAAGAGACGTATACGGCGTCTCTACGTCACTCCTCCTCAGTCCAGATATGGTCACTTCCTGTTCACTGGTTGGAGAAAAACTAAGATGGCGACGGACAAATCGTCGAACTTGAGGCTTCAAAACATCGGTCTACAAACCAATGAGAGAGACGTCATGATGACTACGTTCACTTCTTATTTACAGATTCTAAGCTAATACTCACTAGAGCACCACATGTGGATTAAACAAAGTCACTATTTACTCCAGGCTGTTTGATAAAAACTCCGTCACTAAAGAACTCTCTCTTTTCTCGTAGGCAGCGGTTCGATCGATCCAGACGAGCTGCGGACGGTCCTGAAGTCGTGTCTGCGTGAGAGCGCCATCTCTCTGCCGGAGGAGAAGCTGGACGACTTGACGCTGGCGCTGTTCGAGTCGGCCGACAAAGACAACAGCGGATCGATCACCTTCGAGGAGCTCAAAGCTGAGCTGGAGAACTTCCCAGAGGTGATGGAGAACCTCACCATCAGGTAGGACAACACCAACGGTTACTTGTTGTTCGTTAGTCCTGTTGTTCGTTAGTCCTGTTCGTTAGTCCTGTTGTTCGTTAGTCCTGTTCGTTAGTCCTGTTGTTCGTTAGTCCTGTTGTTCGTTAGTCCTGTTGTTCGTTAGTCCTGTTGTTCGTTAGTCCTGTTCGTTAGTCCTGTTGTTCGTTAGTCCTGTTGTTCGTTAGTCCTGTTGTTCGTTAGTCCTGTTATTTACAACATTTGTTCCTGTTATTTATCCCCCCCCCCCCCTCAGCGCTGCTAACTGGCTGAAGCCTCCTGAGGAGGAGCAGAAGAAGCGAGGAGCTCCTCGTTACCTGACGAGAGCTTACTGGCTGAACAACAGCAGGAAGTTGTTCTTCTTGTGTCTCTACTCCTTCCTCAGTCTGCTCCTCTTCATCACGGCCATGATGCAGCACAGACACGGGGGGGGCTGGTTCATGGTGGCTAAAGGCTGTGGACAGTGTCTCAACTTCAACTGTACCTTCATCATGGTAGGAGGGACGGGACGGGAGGAAGGAGACAGAGGAGAGAGGAGACAGGAGACGGGGGGACAGAGGGGAGAGGAGACAGAGGTAGGAGACAGGACTGAGGAGACAGAGGACACAGGACAGAAGAGACAGGACTGAGGAGACAGAGGACAAAGGACTGAGGAGACACATGACAGAGGACAAAGGACTGAGGAGACAGGACTGAGGAGACACATGACAGAGGAGACAGGACTGAGGAGACAGAGGACACAGGACTGAGGAGACAGAGGACACAGGACAGAAGAGACAGGACTGAGGAGACAGAGGACACAGGACAGAAGAGACAGGACTGAGGAGACTGAGGACAAAGGACTGAGGAGACAGGACTGAGGAGACAGGACTGAGGAGACAGAGGAGACAGGACTGAGGAGACAGAGGACACAGGACTGAGGAGACAGAGGAGACAGAAGAGACAGGACTGAGGACACAGTGGACACAGGACTGAGGACACAGGACAGAGGAGACAGAGGACACAGGACTGAGGAGACAGAGGACACAGG
>NW_027466507.1:12500-25000 GCF_050575085.1 Anarhichas minor
CCTCTGTAGCATCTGTTAGCTTGTGTTGCTTTAGTTTATCTCTACTTCTCCCTCACGCTGCATCAACGTAGTCTGAAGACGTCCTCCACCGCTGCCAGTGAGCAACGCACTTTACAAATAAAATGCGTTAACGCGCAATAACATAATTGTCGGCGTTAATTAATTAACGCGTTAACTTGCCCAGCACTAATATACATATAATATTAATGTCAGGATCACTATATTAATATAGACACTACACTATATATATATTATATATTAATGTAGTGATAATGTATATCATATATGTATTTATACTGTAAATGTAATGAAATACCTGGATGTTTGTGTGTGTGTGTGTGTGTGTGTGTGTGTGTGTGTGTCAGTGTTACGTAGACGGACCGTATGGGACCCCTACCAGACAGATCTTTGCCTCGGAGCATGCGGTCCTGATTGGGGCCGGTATCGGGATCACACCGTTCGCCTCCATCCTGCAGAGCATCATGTACCGGTGAGATACCAGACTCTAGTCTGGGGGGGTCTGAGCTGGTCCACATGAGGAGACGGACCTGAACCTTAATGAGATGTGTTGGTGTTCCTCAGGTACCGCATGAGGAAGCAGAACTGTCCCAGCTGTAACTACTCCTGGTGTGAAAACATCAAAGACAGCGAGATGAAGCTACGCAAAGTAAGTCTCACCACACGGGAGGATCGATTGGAGGTTTGGTTGGAGGATCGGTTGGAGGATCGATAACAATGTGTTTGATGAGTCCGTTCTGGACATTTGCAGGTGGACTTCATCTGGATCAACAGAGACCAGAAGTCCTTTGAATGGTTCGTGAGTTTACTGACTAAACTGGAGATGGACCAGGCTGACGAGGAGCCCGAAGGTGAGACTATAATAAAACGTATTTATATTTATTTATTCAGCTCAATGTAGATAAAATATTCAGATGTGTGAGAGGACGAATGTCCACGTCTAAAGAAATGCTGTTCAATGGTTCAACCAGACTGAAAGAGACAAAGATCCTCTGAGGACGGAGACCAGATGTCCAGAATCCTGTCGGTCTAAACCTGAGTTTTGATGAGTTCTGGCCGACTGAAACATTAAAATACTATTCGTGCATCAGTATTTTGGAGTTGCCCACAGACGAATTATGGCAGTGCCACGAATTGTTACACAACTCCACATACTGTAAAGGCAACGATGTAGAATTAAAACCTTTACGGGGGAAATGAAGCCATCCATCGCTGACATGGTGCTCCATCGTGGACACAATCGTGGAGTTATGCAGAATATTTCGTTAGATAAAAACATTTGGGAAATTATGCCATCTATTGGAAATGTTTGGATAACACAAGTCTGAAACAATCAACTTGGATCCAAGTCAACAGGAGTATAATACAGGACTAGAACATTGTGACAGTGTGGCTGCTACTGCCCGAAGACGTCACAATATATATACACACCAATAGTACCAGCAGTAAGACGTATGATTGAGGTTCAATTGAGATATTGCTTCTCTCATTTCTGTATTTGTGATAAACAGTGTTGAACTTGAGAGGAGCTATCGCTTCATAGAAACAACAGAGTGATTGGGGCGCCAGGGTGAAGGGGCAGACTAGATCTACAAAACTACCTGTCAAACCTCTGCCCCTTTTACCAAAACCATGAGTCTACTCAACATCATACTGAGATCATCAGAGAGATAAGACTGCTTTTTGTTTGTGGTGTCAAAAATGCAGTGGTGGGCCGTCAGGGCCAGCTAAGTCTTCTCTGCTGGCCGAAACACAATCACAAAGTTAGAGCTATTTTATCATTTAATCATTTTTCACAAATACACTACATGTTTTATCATTTATTTTTCCCATTATCTTATTTTCTCATTGCATAGCTCCTGTCTTCCTCTGTTGCTCTGCTTCCAGCACAGCTTGTTTTAAGGAGAGCTTTTGTCCAATCAGATTCAGCCCCTATGTCTCTATGTAAGGAGGGAGGCCTGAGGTCCTCTAGAGAGCCTTTGCAGTTTAAGTGAATGGGGACGATATTGTTGATTGTCATAGTCTTCAACCAATCAGATCTTTAGTTTGACATGTTGGGCGTATTCTTTGACGTGCCAGTGGTACCCAGGTAGCCTCCTAAGTACGTCTGCATTAACGTGCGCTGTGATTGGTCAGTGGGCCAGCGTGACTTTTGTCAAACACAAAGCTAGCTAGCAGATCTTAGTGTTTAGTAAGAGTTCAGGTTGAAACATATGTAAGAGAAGTTATGACATTTTTAGCATTTTGCTTGCTGTAGATTCTATTTGTTTTTTACCTAGCTGTGTTTTTAACACTCAATGGTTGAAGGAGGAGAAACGGAAAAGCGGGAAATCGTATCAAAGGGTCGGCTAACCCCACAGCTAATAGCCTTGACTCAGCAAGTAAAAGGAAAATGTGGCTCCGTCCGCTCAGCTCGGCAGCTTCCTGACGGGTGCCGAACGAGTGCCGCTCGCTTGCTGCTGTTGTGACACCTGACTGACGCTTGCCACAGACTAGCCACTGCGGTGCCACAAGGAGGATCTCGGCCTTGCTGCGTCAACTTAATGCACTGGCGTGTTTGGCGGTTATGATCCCAATATCGGCTGCCTCTGTCGAGCGGACATTTTCAGCCTCAAACGCATCAAAACATATTCCAGAAACACAACTGGGGAGACCTCTGGCTGGAACTGAAACGCACGAATGTTCTGCACAACCGCGTCATTGAACTGTTTGTAAAGAAAGACAGGAGGATGGACTTTGTCTGTAAATAATGAACAGCATGTGGTAAGTGCACTGCTTTTGTTTTTTTACATCTGCAGTAGCGTTGTGTTCATTTGTCTATCGTGTTGTTTTTATTATATAGTTAATATCGTTCCCTCTGATGTAAATAATATTTGAATGGCCCGTGCTCTTGAGTGTGAGGTGTTTAGTGCCGCAGTTCTGATGGATTGTTTTGTCATGCTTTGTTGTAAATAAATGTGACTGGTTCTTGTGAGTTTGTTCTTGTCATTGTGTTAATTACATTGATTTTACTACATACATTGTCCGTTAATGACGAAGCATCCCGTCATGCGCGTATTCATGCATCTGCACTCTGCAGTTAGTGTATTTGTAGGTGTTGAGCTTCATGTAACATTTTATTTCACTTGTCAAATGTTGCAGTGTTCTGTGAATATGAGGTGTTTACACGAAACAAACAATAACCGTAGCTGTGGTGGTTCAACTGTAGTAAGACAGCACAGAAGGCCCAAGTAGAAAATACACGGCCCGCCACTGCAAAAATGTGAATTCAGAGCAAAATACAAAACTGGTACCGTCTGCTTTCTTTGCAAATTAGTGCTCAGATTTAACATGGAGTCTAATGGAGCAGTTGGTTGGAGTTGATTGGAGTCTTTGAGCCAAATGTGTAAGTCCGTTGGATTCTACAGACACTTTACTGCGACCAGCACAACATTTCCTAAGTTTTGACCTTAAATGGTGTATAAAGAGTTAAAATAATGGGACCTGGAGCAATTTGTTTGGAAAAATCACAGAATATTTTCCTGCTCCGCTCCACTCTGACAGTTATGTCCTCACTCTAGCGCTGAACATTCCATGCAATACACACCCATTATAAAATCTGAAACGGTCCTAAAATTTTCCTAAATCTTACACAGTGATTTCATGAAAACCGTGCTAGCTATCAAAATGCCCATTTGGCTCAAAGTGCAGCGTTTTGTCAATGTTTTAAACTTTAAATAGTTTTTCTACGTTAAAGTATTGCGAGTCACTATAGGGCCAAAGTTGAGTGTTTTTTAGCTCTCTTCACACCGAAACCCCATGTAAGTGAATGTGGAAATTTCTCGCCGTTTACTCGCCATTTTCAGGAAACCGGCTGGGTGACTCTCTAAGAAAAGTCATAGCACACGAATCCTGATCAAGCCGCATGTTTTGATGTATTTTGACGCATGTGCGTGCAACGCTGCGGGAGGAGATACGCGCCAAACTTTAGTACGGAAGAAGGAGAACTCGAAAATTTCGCAGGAAATTTTGACAGTGTGGCTTCTACTGCCCGAAGACGTCGCAATATATAGCTACACACGCTGATGTTACCGGTGGTATCGTTGAGGTTCTCTCTGGAGCTTTTATTTTGAAATGGGAGGGAAGGGGGGGTCTCTAAATATATCTAAAACCTGTGAGAGAGAGAGAGAGAGAGACTGTCCCCTACTGAACCAGGACTACAGCAACAGCTGGACATAGTGCAACAGTTCTGTCACAACTGGGCCCTGGCAGTAAACATGAAGAAAACCAATGTCATGATTTTCCAAAAACGCCCTAGATGTCAGGAGAACAAATACCAGTTTACCATAAACACCAACATGATTGAACATAGTATGAGTTATACCTACCTTGGTATAACCAGAACTGCATCAGGGGGTTTCAACATGGCAGTGAATGCACGAAAAGAAAAAGCTCGAAGAGCTCTACACGCAATTAAGAGAAAATTTTATAATTTTCAAATCCCAATTAAAATCTGGCTTAAAATCTTTAACAGTGTCATCCAGCCCATTGTGCTGTATGGTGGTGAAGTATGGGGTCCACTCAGTCATCACAGTTATACCCGCTGGACAAACATCCAACTGAGTCTCTACACGCAGAATTCTGCAGACACATTTTACACATTTTACACAGAAACACACCAACAGATGCATGTAGAGCAGAACTAGGCCGATACCCACTGATCATTAACATTCTAAAGAGAGCACTCACATTCTTCAATCACCTTAGATCCAGCCCCCCAGACACCCTCCACTCCGAACCCAAGAGCTGAGCCCAGAGAAGAGTCCCCTATGTCAGCTGGTGCTGAGACTAGCTGCCTCCTCTCAGACACACGGGGACCAGTCTCTCAACAACACTGCTCTCCAAACACCAACCAGAGTAAAACACATCATGGCGAGATGTAAAGAAGCCTATCTGGAGCACTGGAGAGAGGAAACTGGGGGCCAAAGCAGACTGGAATGTTATCTGGCCCTGGAGAGAGACTATGAATTGGCAGAGTATCTCTCTACAGTCAGAGATATAAAGCAGAGACAGAACCTCACCAAGTACAGGCTCAGTGACCACAAACTGGAGATTGAAACAGGACGACACAAAAAATCATGGCAACCAAGAGAGAATAGAACATGTGGTCACTGTGGGACCGGTGAGGTTGAGACGGAGATGCACTTCCTCCTAAAATGCAAAACATTCCATAAAATTAGGAACATCTACCTAAACAAATTTGACTGTGATTTCAGATTTTAAAAAATCGAGTGATATCTCAAAATGAAAAGTCCTCCTAGGAGAAGGAGAGAGGGCAGACCTGCTGCCCAGTATGTACTAACATGCCACAACCTGAGGGACAGCAGGTGACGCTTTGGCGATGCCGTTCCTGGGCGTTCATGCCAACGGAGCAGATCTGAGTTTGGGTTGAATTGGGAGAGAGAGAGAGATCTATCTATCCATGGATCTCTCTCTCTCACTTCGCTCCTCCCTTTGCTTCGGTGTCAGAGAGCTGCGGTGGTCTACAGGTAACGTGGGAGCAATGGGGGCTCTGTCTCACACCACTTTATGAGATGTTGCATTAATATTATTGTTATATTGATATTGAATATTAAAATATGGATACTGTGAGAAAGATAAGACTCAGCCGAACGCGCTGATGTGTTTTTTATGTTTGTGGTGTTAATAATGTGAGCTCTAGAGCAATAGACAAAACTGGTATCGTCTGCTTTCTTTGAGAAATGAGTGGTGAGATTTAACATGGAGTCTAATGGAGCAGTTGGTTGGAGTTCATGTCGCTCTGCGGCTCTTTGAGCCAAATGTGTAAGTCCGTTGGATTCCATAGACACTTTACTGCGACCAGCACAACATTTCCAAGCTTTTTGGCCAAAAATGGTGAATAAAGAGTAAAAATTGTGGGAGCTGGAGCAATTTGTTTGGAAAAATCACAGAATATTTTCCTGCTCCGCTCCACTCTGACCGTGATGTCATCACTCTAGCTCTTAACGAGCCGTGCAATACACACCCATTATAAAATCTGAAACGCACCCAAAATTTTCATGAAACTTAATCTGTGACTTCATGAAAACTGTGCTAGCTATCAAAATGTCCCTAAAGTGCAGCATTTTGTCTACGTTTTAAACTTTGAATCATGTTTCTACGTTAATGTACGGCTAGTCAATATGGGCACAAAGTTAAGTGTTTTTTAGCTCTCTTCACGCCGCAACCCCATTCAAGTGAATGGAGAAATTTTGCTCAGTTTTTGGGGATTTTCGGGAATTTTCGGGTAAACCGCTAGGCGAATCTCATCGAAAAATAAATAGCACACTATTCCCGATCAGGCCGCACGTTTTGATGTATTTTTCGCGCCGCTGTTGGCAACGCTGTGTGAGGAGAGGCACGCCAAACTTTTGGATAAAGCTGATGATTCAGTGTGGTTTGCCCTGTGCCACAAAGCACACTGTATATAATCCATCGGGCTTAATCATAACTAGAAAATTTCACAAGAAATTTTGACAGTTTGGCTTCTACTGCCCGAAGATGTCGCAATATATAGCTACACACACCGATGTTACCGGTAGTATCGTTGAGGTTCGATTGAGATAGCGCTACTCTCTTTTCTGCATTTTAGATTGAATCTTGTATTTGTGGGGCTTTTATTTCGAAAGGGTGGGACTGGGTGGGTGAGAGAGGGGGAGAGGAGACAGAATCATAATGTTTGACACTAAAATGAGAGGCTTCATCACAAGCATTCCAGTTAGAATTCATTCTGTGGGGCTTTTAATTTGAAATTGGGGGTATATATATATATACATATATATATATATATATATATATATATATATATATGTATATACATATATATATATATATATATATATATATATATACATATATACATATATATATATGTATATATATATATACATATATATATATATATATGTATATATATATATATGTATATATATATATATATATATATATATATATATGTATATATATATATATATATATACATATATATATATATATATATATCAATCCTAAGGCAGAGGAAATCAATCAAGACAGTTAACATTAACAGCAGCAAAACAAATGTCAGCAAACATGTTTATTAACTCTCAGTAACACATGTGCATATACTTTATATTTTTTAAATAAGTTGATGAAAAGAGAAACATTTATCAATAATGTTCACACAGGGATGCAAACTTAGAAGATTGACACATTTTACACAGCAGAATATATACATATTCACATAGAAATCATTTACATGGACGTCTTATGTCAATTTAAATAAATAAAATAAAAAGGTGACATCACAACTGTCCTCTCTGTGACAGCAACATGAACACATGAGAAGGATGTACTGGTTGTGTTATTAGTGAAGGCTTTGTACAGGATGAGAGCTCATGTAACTGTAACCTTAAGTACAGGATGGTCACATGGAGATATTACAAATGGACTAATGTCTTAATTCAAAGCTACGGCTGCTGAATGTTTGTCCATCGTTCTCCCCTCAGCTCCTGCTCTCTGTAACAAAACAAGAACACAATCAGCAAAATACTCAAATTCAGTGTATTCGTGTAGTTAATCTCAACATTTGAAACGTTACCGGACTTAAAGTGATATTTCAGGTTCACAACCTGTCTACCTGAGCTCACGTTGGTCCGTTTATGTACATGATATAAAGTATAAATCATCTGTAAAATCATCACTAACTCAGTAAGATATTATTCAACCTCTGAGGTTTGAAAGTGAAGTTATTAAAAGTTACTTTACAAGGCTTACTACGGTCGGATGCAGGCAGCCGAGTTGCCGGTAATAGCGCACCGGCACGCAATGCATCTTGGGATATGCTGGGCCGCGAAGCATACATCAGATGTGTCCTCCAAATCTGGGACCAGAAGGCTGCATTCGTTGGCTGCATTGAAGGACTCTTCAACAAAAATGCGAAATGGGACAGCACTAGTCGCAGCGCTGTGACGCAACCGGTCTACGAATGCAGCCTCCGCAGGATGCAGACCCTGAATTGAGACACATCTACAGACACACACAGAACACAGAAAGCACAGCCTGATCGTGACAGATATGATGCAATATGACGCAGACGCATTTCCTCCTTTTAGCTTCCTTGTGACAAATCAGGAAACAGGTTGTTAGACATGCAGAGAGACGGGCGATAAGATTCACCTTCAGAACCTAAACCACCACTTCCTCTAAGAGACCACATCTGCAGGAGGGAATACTGGGAATACTGGGAATACTACCGCTTCAACCAGCTGAAGAATCCACAGACTGAACGGAAGATTTACAAGGTTTACAAGAACAAAGACTCAGAGTAACGTTCAGGGAACAGGGAGTGGCTGAGCCGTCTGCCTGCTGTGTGTTCAGCTTCACTCAGAGACTAAATGGCTTCCAGATTAGAAGAAGACCTCTGCTGCCCCGTCTGCAAGGAGGTCTTTAAAGATCCCGTCATCCTGTCGTGTTGCCACAGCTTCTGTAAAGACTGTCTGCAGAGATGGTGGAGAGAAAATCAAACACAAGAGTGTCCAGTTTGTAAGACAATATCTTCAAAGTCAGAACCGGCTTTGAACCGGGCGTTGAAGAGCCGGTGTGAGGCCTTCTCATTGGAGAGCGATCAGGTAGAAGCTCTCTGCAGTCTGCACTCTGAGAAACTCAAACTCTTCTGTCTGGACCATCAGCAGCCGGTGTGTCTCGTCTGCAGAGATTCAGAGAAACACAGCGACCACAGATTCAGACCCATCGGTGAAGCTGCTCGACAACACAAGAAGGATCTTGAGAAAACTCTGGAGATCTTAAAGAAGAAGCTGATGGTTTGTGAACAAGTTAAAGGGGAGTCTGATCAAACGGCAGAACACATGAAGGTCCAGGCCCGACGCACAGAGAGGCAGATTAAGAAGCAGTTTAAGAAGCTTCACCAGTTTCTAGAGGAGGAAGAGGAGGCCAGGATGGCTGCACTGAGGGAGGAAGAGGAGCAGAAGAGTCAGATGATGAAGGAGAAGATGGAGGCTCTGAGCAGAGAGATAGCAGCTCTTTCAGACACAGTCAGAGCCACAGAGGACGAGCTGAGAGCTGAAGACGTCTCATTCCTGAACAACTACAAGGCTGCAGTGGAAAGAGTCCAGCAGCGCCCCCTGCTGGAGGATCCACAGCTGCTCTCAGGAGCTCTGATAGACGAGGCCCAACACCTGGGCAACCTGACCTTCAACATCTGGAACAAGATGAAGGACATGGTCTCCTACACTCCTGTGATTCTGGACCCAAACACTGCAGGTTCAGAAGTCATCCTGTCTGAAGATCTGACCAGCGTGAGTCCAGGACAGAGACAGCAGCTTCCTGATAATCCAGAGAGGATTAGTTTCTGGTCTGTTCGGGGTTCTGAGGGATTTGACTCGGGGACTCACAGCTGGGACGTCCAGGTTGGAGACAGTACAGACTGGTCTCTGGGGGTGATAGCAGAGTCTGTCCAGAGAGGGGGAGCCATACGGTCTGGATCATGGAGATTACGGTTGATTCGAGGTAAATACTCAGCACGCTCCCCATCATCGGATCCAGACCCTGATCTCGTAGTGGAGAAGAATCCCCAGAGGATCCGAGTGAATCTGGACTGGAACAGAGGAAAGCTGTCCTTCTCTGATCCTGATACCAACACACACATACACACCTTCACACACACATTCACTGAGAGACTGTTTCCATATTTAAGACCTGAGGACCACCTGAAGGTCTCACCAGTGAAGGTCTCTGTGACTGTAGACCAGCTGGAGGTCTCTGTGACCGTAGACCAGCTGGAGGGTCACAGTAACAATATTAATTGTTATGTGTATGAGGAGGATTATGATGATTATGATGATGATAAGGATGATGATGATGATTATGATGATAAGGATGATGATTATGATAAGGATGATGATGATGATGATGATGATAAGGATGATGATGATGATTATGATGATAAGGATGATGATGATGATTATGATGATAAGGATGATGATGATGATGATAAGGATGATGATGATGATTATGATGATGATGATGATGATTATGGATTTTGATGGTTAATTTAGTAACATGATCCAGATAAACTCAATGAACTTGGACCAGAAACCAGGTTTACTGAGGAAAACCCGGATCAGTCTATGTGAATGTCATGTTTACTGCTGTGTGAACAGAGATTATTATTGTTATGATTATTATATTATTATAACATAACTGCTGTTTCTGAATTATGAAACGGGTCTTATTATGAAGTCACAGTTTGAACCTCTTCAATCAATACTTACAGTTCAGTAATGAAAGTAACTCAACATCGAGTTCAGCAGGATTCTCTCATGTGACTCTGTGGAAGTCTGAATCATTTTACATGTGAATAAAACATCTGGAGTCAGAATGAAACTGTTTTGTGTCTGTTTTTTGATTGGAGGAGAGAAGAAGAACGATATAACAGCTGATTAGAACCTTTTTCTGAGAGATAATCCTGAACCTGATCCTCTGCTGTCTGTCAGGCCGCTTCCTGGAGATGCACATGTACATGACGTCAGCGCTCAGTAAGAACGACATGAAGGCCATCGGCCTGCAGATGGCGCTGGACCTGCTGGCCGAGAAGGAGAAGAAGGACTCCATCACCGGACTGAGGACCAGGACTCAACCTGGACGCCCTGAGTGGGGGAAGGTGAGGACACATTGATATGTAGACAATAAATGTACTAAACATAATATATATATATTTATGTTTATTACATTTATATTAGTGCTGGGCAATGATTAAAATATTTAATTGCGATTAATCGCATGGATTTTTTCGCATGGTTCACGAGATGCAGGTAGCATGTTTTATACTTAATGTGAATATAATTCATACTTTGTTGGCATCTTATTCTGAAAACCGGATGTTCGTCTGAAGAAACCGGATGTTGTCTCACGTTAATCTTTCCTCTAACTTTCAAAGTCCTTCGCTCGCTCCCGATCTGTGCCATTTAAATGCGTTTACCGTGAATGTCAGCATATAGGTGCACTAACATGTAAGTGTCTGCTGAGTTGACCGCAGCGATGTCCAGTAGTCTCCAGGGAGAGCAACAGCTGGTGCAGCTTCTCTCTTTATTTCTGCCCCCCCCCCCCTCGACCAGAAGCGGAAGTCGCCTTTTCTCTACGGCAACGCTGAAGGGACATCATATCTCCAATACAAAACGATAAACATGAGACAGTCTGTTACAATAATAATAAATTAAAAATACTTACCTGTTTTTTTTGTTGTTTTTTTAATTATTATTATTATTATTATTATTTTTCCCATCTCAAAAGGCTCAAGGACACACACACACACACACACACACACACACACACACACACGTTCACACACACACACACACACACACATACATACACAACTGACTATAGGATGTTTTCTGGCTTTTATCCCACTGTTCTTGTCATCCTCTTGTTGTTATATATATGTATTGTCTCTTGTCTTTCAATAAAAAAATAAAAAAATAAAAAATAAATTATAATGAATTTAAAAAATGCGTTAACGCACAATAAAATAATTGTCAGCGTTAATTAATGAATGCGTTGACGCTAAATTAACGCGTTAACTTGCCCAGCACTAATTATATATAATATATATAAACATATTATATATAATATATATATTATATATAATATGTTTATATATAATACATATATTATATATAAACATATTATATTTAATTATATAAATATGAAAACAGGATAATGGTGGCAGAGCTGTGACAAACAGAGGTTTTCTTTGTGTCTAATAGTGCAGAATGTTGTAATGTTTAAAGGTACAGTACTATTTAATACTGTTATAAGTAGAGGCGAGGCCTAATATTTGAGCCCTTTAAATAAGGGGTTTATTTTATTAATAAAATAAATATATATAACAAATACAGTATGTACATGCATCACTATGTCAATGAGGCACGTTGGTGCTGGTTGCTCCTCACCTGTAGTGAGACAGGTGATGTTGTGTTCCAGGTGTTCCAGAAGATGTCGGAGGAGAACAAAGGGAAAGTCCACGTGTTCTACTGCGGCTCTACGGCTCTGGCTAAAGTCATCAAGGCTGAATGTGAACACTTCAGCTTTAACTTCTACAAGGAGAACTTCTGAGGAGGGGTGTGTGTGTGTGTCTGTGTGTGTAACACAAGTAGATGAACTACAGTAGATGAACAACAGTAGAAGAACAACAGTAGAAGAACAGTAGAAGAAGAACAACACCAGTAGATGAACAACACTAGTAGAAGAAGAACCAGATAATCCTTTCTTAACACCAGTAGAAGAACAACAGTAGATGGACACCAGTAGATGAACAACAGTAGAAGAACAACAGTATAAGAAGAACAACACCAGTAGATGAACAACACCAGTAGAAGAAGAACCAGATAATCATTTCTTAACACCAGTAGAAGAACAACAGTAGATGAACACCAGTAGATGAA
>NW_027466507.1:32500-45000 GCF_050575085.1 Anarhichas minor
GTGACAGATGGACAGAAATTTCAAAATAAGATTCCAGATTAGAATAAACCAAAAACAGATTTCAATGACTTAACATTTTTTTATGTTAAGATTTGCATATCTGATGAGGGGGGGGGGGGGGTCAATACAGCTTAGTATCGCTGTTTTGCAATATTGTATCGATACATGAACGCCAAGTATTGACTTTTTTAATATATAATAAAAATTAACTATTTTCAATTATGAATGTCTGAATGAACCTTTTTGTCTTTACTGCGGTTCTATAAGGTTCATAACGATAAGAATGAAAGACATTTACATGAAGTGGTCTCTACTTGATAGAGAGCATGTTTGTGTTCTCTAGCGCCACATAGTGGAGTCTAACTCGCTGCCGCGTTGGTCTCAGTTATTTCTAATGTTTCCTCTGCTGCTCCGCTTCCTCAGGTGTTCCCTTCCCTTTTTTATAGGTAGGCTTTTAATGTGAAAAACACAGCAGGAAGTGTTGACTTATGTTGCCTATAGCTCGACAATATGAAAACATGTTTCTGTTGACAATAGAAAGTGTGAAAGTCAGAGCGGTGAGTATGAATGTGATAACTCTGTTGTGTGTTACAGATGTGTTCTACTGGTCACTATTATTTGAGTATTGGTAAAAAGTGTCTGTCATTTATTTGTACTCGTGTTCCTTCCAGGTTGGTGAGGTTTGACCCTCTTGGTCACAACCTGCTGACGGCGATAGTGAATCCGTCCAATCAGCAGGTGAGACCCGTTGACCTGGTTTCCTGTTGTTAGTGGGGGTGTTGAGCGGAGTCCTCAGAGCTGTTGTTGTTTTCTCTCAGAACGAGGAGGACTCCGAGGTTCCCATGGACAGCGTGGAGATGCCTCACTTCCGTCAGCGCTCCTTCCTGCCTTCTCAGCCGGTCCGCCGTACGCCCATCCTCCACAACTTCCTCCACATCCTGTCGTCTCGCTCCCCGGGCGCTCAGACGGGAGGCGAGCAGCTGCGACCTCTCGGTGACAACGGGGGCAACGTGGGAGAATCTCCCAGCATGCCTCTGGCCCAGTACCCGGGCGCCGAGCGCGGGCCTACGTTCCCGGGCTGCACTCAGCACCTGGGCATGGTTTGTCTGTGCAGCCGCTGCTCCATCAATCGGAACCCTTCCCTGGCGGCCGATGCGACCCCGACCGATGCCAGCAGGGGGTCGACCGACGCCCCCCAACCGTCGCCGGCTTCCACTTTCTCCTCGGCGCGTACGGAGCCCAGGCAGCCCTCGGAGCGACCCTCGGCCTTTACCTCAGTCTACTACAGCGCCGGCACTTCTCTTAACCCCCCCGCGCCGAGCGTCGGCGAGTCGCACTCCACCCCGAGACCGGGACCCGACTGGACGCGCAACCTGCTGAGTATGAGGGAAGGTGGTGTCGGTCCGGGTATGCTGCCTCCCAGGACCTCCTCGTCCTCCATCAGCCTGCTGTCGGTGCTCCGTCAGCAGGACGGCTCCTCCCACTCCCCCGTCTACACCTCTGCCTCTGAAGGACGGGGTTTCCCCCAACAAGGGGAGCCGCCCGGGAGCCGGGACACCGCCGGCACGAGCAGCGGGCATCACCCGTTCTGGGACGGCTCTCGCGGCAACACGGCCTCGTTCCGCAACGTGCTGCAGTGCAACCTGAGCCGCTACTTCATGGAGTTCGACCGCATGCAGGACCTGGAGCCGCCACTAGGGGGCGGCGGCGGCATGGCGGACGGGAGTCAAGAGCAGAACCAAGAGCTGTTGAATAATAACATGGACCCAGATAGACCTGGGCCTTCCTCATCATCCTCCACCTCCTCCCCTACTATCATCCACTACCAGCCTCCTCTCCCACCTCCTCCTGTCCCACACAACCTGGAGAACAATGTTCCTCCCCCGGCCTCCCGGGGACACCTGAACCGCTGCCGGGCCTGCCACAACCTGCTGACCTTCAACCATGACTCTCAGCGCTGGGAGCGAACCAACCAGGCCTCCTCCACCTCTGCCGCCACTCTGGAGCCCTCCTCCTCTTCTTCTTCTTCCTCCGCTTTTCCTTCATCTTCTTCTTCCCCTTGGCAGCCCGAGGAGAGCAGGAGGACACTAGAAACCCCGGAGAGTAGGGTGCCGCCAGAGCCCAGCGAGCAGCCTCCTCCCCCTGGAGGTGGTGGTGGTGGAGGAACTGTGGCCTTCCCGATAGCCCCGACCCCCACCCAGACTGGAGAGCAGACCGTGGGCTTGGTGTACAACCAGGACACAGCGCAGTGGGAGAGGGTGTACCGGCAGGCCGCTGCCGGCAGATCGGCGGAGCCACCAGACGCCTTAAGCCAAGAAATGCCTGTTGACCCCCCCGATGAGGACTCTCTGAGGAGGTACAGTCTTTGTCTTTCAGTGGCTTTGGGTTAATCTGAGTCTTGACTTATTTGTTTCATAGCCTGTGGACCATATATGCTGTTGAACATCTACTTTAAGCCACACACGGTAAGTTTTACCATTTAACATTTAAGTATCTCTCTTATGACACCTGTCCTTCTGTTTTCTTTTATCCAGGCGACTGTTGGAATCATCTCTGTTATCATTGTCTCGCTACGACATGTCGGGGTCAAGAGACCACCCTATTTACCCTGATCCAGCCAGGTACACTTCATTTACCCTGATCCAGCCAGGTACACTTCATTTACCCTGATCCAGCCAGGTCCACTTCACTTACCCTGATCCAGCCAGGTCCACTTCACTTACCCTGATCCAGCCAGGTACACTTCACTTACCCTGATCCAGCCAGGTCCACTTCACTTACCCTGATCCAGCCAGGTCCACTTCACTTACCCTGATCCAGCCAGGTCCACTTCACTTACCCTGATCCAGCCAGGTCCACTTCACTTACCCTGATCCAGCCAGGTCCACTTCACTTACCCTGATCCACCAAGGTACACTTCATTTACCCTGATCCAGACAGGTACACTTAATTTACCCTGATCCAGACAGGTACACTTAATTTACCCTGATCCAGACAGGTACACTTAATTTACCCTGATCCAGCCAGGTACACTTCATTTACCCTGATCCAGCCAGGTCCACTTCACTTACCCTGATCCAGCCAGGTACACTTCATTTACCCTGATCCAGCCAGGTCCACTTCACTTACCCTGATCCAGCCAGGTACACTTCATTTACCCTGATCCAGACAGGTACACTTAATTTACCCTGATCCAGACAGGTCCACTTCACTTACCCTGATCCAGACAGATACACTTAATTTACCCTGATCCAGCCAGGTACACTTCATTTACCCTGATCCAGCCAGGTACACTTCACTTACCCTGATCCAGCCAGGTACCCTGACCCACTTCCTTTACCCTGATCCTCTTCCTTTACCCTGAGCCACTTCCTTTACCCTGATCCTCTTCCTTTACCCTGATCCTCTTCCTTTACCCTGAGCCACTTCCTTTACCCTGATCCTCTTCCTTTACCCTGATCCTCTTCCTTTACCCTGATCCTCTTCCTTTACCCTGATCCTCTTCCTTTACCCTGATCCTCTTCCTTTACCCTGATCCTCTTCCTTTACCCTGATCCACTTCCTTTACCCTGATCCACTTCCTTTACCCTGATCCTCTTCCTTTACCCTGATCCACTTCCTTTACCCTGATCCTTTGTGCTGTCCAGACTCTCTCCAGCTGCGTACTACGCCCAGAGGATGATCCAGTACCTGTCGAGGAGGGACAGTATTCGTCAGCGTTCTCTTCGCTACCAGCAGAACCGCCTTCGGGCGATGTCATCTTCCTCCGACAGTCCTGCCAGTAACCCGTCCGGCTCCATGGACAACAGTGACGTGGACTTTGAGGAGCTGGAGTGAGTTCTTAAAATGGGTTAAACTAGACATTATGAAGACTTCCACATCAAGATAAATGATTATAATATGTAGTTCCAGTAACCTGATGAAACGTTGTCACTAACTATCTCTGAATGTCGACATGTTAGTTTTATTGTCTTGTAGTGGAAACAAACTGTTTCCTGTCATACATCCTGTATCTTCTGTGACCGTAAACATCTTCTCCTTCCAGTGATAACGGAGACCGAGCGAGACACAGGACGACCCGTAACGCCAGGATGTCTGCGCCTTCTCTGGGTCGCTTTGTCCCGCGGTGAGACGCTCTAATCTAACATTACCACTATTACTACTATAAACTTTATGTTTTAGTTTTAATGTGGATTCAATGTGCGGAATTTAAACACACAAGTCATGAACCATTTCTAGTCCAGGTGTGCTTTTAAAGGAAAAGTGTGTAAGATTTAGAGGCATCTAGTGGAGAGTAAACAACAACAACAACCCTCAGTTCAGAGTGTCTGAGAACTACGGTGGCCTGCAGGTTTGAGTGTTTATACACTGATTAAAACATAGTTATGAATATTAGATTCCATCGCTGCCAATAAACCCCATAAGTGTGACACACTGTCCCTTTAACCCTTTGGTCCTCCAGGCGGTTCCTCCTCCCTGAGTACCTGCCCTACGCCGGGATCTTCCATGAGAGAGGGCAGCCTGGCCTGGCAACACACTCGTCTGTCAACAGAGTGCTCGCTGGTAAACAAGTCAAAGCTTCATGTGTTAAAGCTGCATTCTCTCTAGTGTCCACCAGGGGGCGACTCCTCTGGTTGTATAGAAGTCTATGAGAAAATGACTCTACTTCTCTCTTGATTTATTACCTCAGTAAACATTGTAAACATGAGTTTATGGTCTCAATCTCTAGTTTCAAGTCTTCTTCAATACAGCATGATGTTCATTTAGTACATTATGGTCCATTTAGAGTCAAACAGACCATAAAGCAGGGGATGCTTTAGATTTAGTGATCGACAGGTCGACACCAGAGACGTATACGGCGTCTCCACGTCACTCCTCCTCAGTCCAGATATGGTCACTTCCTGTTAACTAGTTGCTAAAAGAACAAGATGGCGACCCCAATGAGCCTCCCAGTGTTCAACTTGACTGTTGTTTTTTCAGGTGCGTCGATCGGGGACGGTCAGTCTGCGGTTGCTAGCAACATAGCTAACACCACCTACCGTCTGCAGTGGTGGGACTTCACCAAGTTTGATCTGCCGGAGATCAGCAACGGTACGACAGCGACTCCTCAAACTACACTTCTTTACTTGTTCCTGTAGTCTGAGACCTGATGCAGCTTTACTGACATTTAACTTACAGTTAGCGGTTAGCCACTGAAGTTATTCATAGTTTTAAATCCTATGTATGTCCATTTGTTCTTAATTTAGTGGCAGCAGTGTTGTCTAGAAATAGGAAGTGTTAAAAATCTACAATAGAGTAAATATTTAGCAGCCAAATGAAACAGTTTACAGGATGTTCAGCCGTAGTTTCTTTATAAAACATTTAATACTTGACGTGTTTCTTTACAGGATTTGTATGAAGGAGATAAAGTAGTCTATGAATATGAAATATGAGTTTACAGATAATAACAATCCCTCCTCTCTACAGTGGAGGTTAGTTTCTGGTGTTTATCCTCCTGCCAGAGAGGAGAGGAGACCTCTGACATCTGGTCAGCATCTGTAGCATGTTGGTCTGCATCTCTACTTTCTACTGGATGATGAAGATGATGTTGTTTATTCGTCTCCTCTGCAGCTTCGGTTAACGTCCTGGTGCCAAACTGTAAAATCTACAACGACGCCAGTTGCGACATCTCTGCGGACGGCCAGCTGCTGGCGGTCTTCATTCCCAGCAGCCAGCGGGGTTTCCCAGACGAGGGCATCCTGGCCATCTACTCTCTGGCTCCACACAACCTGGGAGAGATGCTCTACACCAAGAGATTCGGTACGGAGTCCTGATCATGCAGACGCTGTTGATTGATTACTGATCAAAGATGGATGCCTCCTGTGTCGGAGGACAATCGTGATTTATTTGTTTTTTACCCGGTGGACAGGTCCCAATGCTATCTCCGTTAGCTTGTCTCCGATGGGATGCTACGTGATGGTGGGTCTGGCCTCTCGTAGGATCCTGCTGCATCCCACCACCGACCACATGGTGGCGCAAGTCTTCCGCCTGCAGCAGCCTCACGGAGGAGAGACCTCCATCAGGGTGAGACGGGGTTTACAATCTGTAAGGCAGTACTACTGAGTACTTCTACTACTAATGTGTACTGAACACCGGCACTCATAATACTGCAATACAGAAATATATTGTACTCTGAACGTTTCTTCCTCATTGCACATTAAACAAGGAAACGTCTGTACTTCCTAACAACAGAAAGGTAAAGACAAAGGTTTTATTGACTGCGTCCATTAAAGCGTGTTTAGCTCTCGTTCAGTACTGGACCAGTTTAAACTCTGTTGTCTTCATTAAGTCACTCAGAGACAAATACTGGTCCCTGAAAGCATCTTGCTTTTGTTTATTATTTATTCTGTTTATTTGATATCAATAAAAAGCACCGTCTAAATCTGCTCTTTACTAAAATAACAGAAGTTGTTTGGTACGATGTCAATAACAGGACTATTGATACAGATAATACAAGTTAACTTCAGTCTGATCTTTTATGAATTCAGTGATTCATCTCAGTTTAACAGAAAACTCCTTTTGAATGAAGACCTCTTAGTTTCTCGTCTTTTTATCATCAGTGACGTCTGCTGTAATTAATCAGATTCATATAATAATATCTGTCCGTGTGATCCAGATGGTGTTCAACGTGGTCTATCCGATGGCTCCGGACCAGAGGCGCCACGTCAGCATCAACTCGGCCCGCTGGCTGCCGGACCCGGGGATGGGTCTGGCTTATGGGACCAACAAGGGGGACCTGGTCATCTGCAGACCTGTGTGAGTCCTCTTTAGTCCTCTTTAGTCCTGACGCAGACCTGTGTGAGTCCTCTTTAGTCCTCTTTAGTCCTGACGCAGACCTGTGTGAGTCCTCTTTAGTCCTGATATAAAATCTATGAAAGAACTACAGATCAGAGTTCATAGAAGAGGAACACGGAACCTTCAACATGTGCAGTCTGCTTGTGTGGAAGAATGGATCAGAACCACACCTGAGCAATGCCTGCGGCTAGTTTCTCCAAACAGGAAGCTGTCATCACCAACAAAGGCTTCTGTACGAAGTATTAAATATATTTCAGTGAGCGTGTTCAATACTGTTCCCCTGTGTCATTCCATCTTATTACTCATAACTTCATTTATGAACTCATTAGTCTGGTGTTCTTTGTATGTGTGGATTACTTTGCTTGTTACTGACATCTGGTGAAGAGTTCATGTCAACATCACCTTCAGAAATATATTGACTGAGAACAATGGTGACGTGTTCAACACTTATTTTACCCGCTGTGTATATGATATATATATATATATATATATATATATATATATATATATATATATATATATATATATATATATATATATATATATATATATATATATATATATATATATATATATATATATATATAAATAAATAAATAAATAATCAGTCATCAATAAGCCGACTGTCTAACCTGCTCGTCTGGTTCTCTCTCTGACACTAAGTGAAAGGAAGAAGCTCTTGCATTAGGAGCAGACGTCGTCCTCTGTTCTGTCGGGTTTCCCTTCAGCTCCTCTGATCACATTATCTTAATGGTGGATGTGAACAGGAAGGAGCTGATTGGAGGAGGAGGAGGTCAATTAGTGCTTTTTAACGAGCTCGTGGTCTTTGTGATTCCACGAAGACGACGTCCCTCCTCTGTTTATAGCTTCCTGAGTGGATTTGTGTGTGTGTGCGTGTGTAGGTTCTACCGTAGTGATGGTGAGAGCCCTGCGGAGTCGAGCAGCGAACCTTTGTTCTCCGTCAACAACAGTGGAACCAGCCGGACCCGAAGTTCTGAGAGACCAGGGTGAGAACATGTGGACTCAACACAGATACTTTTATTCTGAAATGTTTCCTCTGAACCACAAAAACCCTCCGGAGGGATTAAGAAGTATGTCTTCTTTAAACAATCGACAAAACTGCAGCGTTTATCAGAGCTAGAAGCTGTAAAAACACACGTTATCATCAGATTTTCATCTTTCTGACGGCCCTTGAACACATCACGTGACAAGTGCTTCAGTTAGAGAAAAGAAACCAAAACTAAGCTTTAAATAGTGATTATTTCATCAAGAACATTTTATTCTACATGTTCTCATTTAGAATAAAGCGTTCACTTTAACCAGATTGTGTGAAAACATTAAAGTGTGAGCTCCTCAGTGAAACTATGAAGTCATGATTGATTCATCTGAGACCAACAGTCATGTGACAACAAGGAGGAGACACTCTGACTGAACTACAGGAAGCTTTTTAGAACAATGTTGGATATTTAGATTCCATCGTTTGCCAATATTTTAAAATAAATAATCAAAGAAATTCAACATTGTTCTTTTGATGTCATCATAACTGTTATTCTGCACTAAAGACATGTTCTAGTTCTCTACTTCTAGTCATGATGGTTCTGTTTCCATAGAGGAGCAGGACTTTTATTTTGAAAATCAAGACCACACAGAGGAAACTGTGACCGGAGACAAAAACGCCTGAAAACTTCTTTGAGGTTCAGAGAGATAACGGATGATGATGTAACAGAAGTGCAGATGTGCTGAATAGTGACAGTATCGACTGTAACAGTCTATACAACGCTCCTAGTTAGAGTACTGAGTGTTTGTAGTGTTGGAGTACTGAGTGTTTGTAGTGTTGGAGTACTGAGTGTTTGTAGTGTTGGAGTACTGAGTGTTTGTAGTGTTGGAGTACTGAGTGTTTGTAGTGTTGGAGTACTGAGTGTTTGTAGTGTTGGAGTACTGAGTGTTTGTAGTGTTGGAGTACTGAGTGTTTGTAGTGTTGGAGTACTGAGTGTTTGTAGTGTTAGTTTGTGTTCTAACAAACTTCTTTATTGTTCTTTAGTCCGAACCGCTCCGGCTGGAGGCTGGACAGAGACATGGGTTTGATGAACGCCATTGGTCTCCAGCCCCGACACCCCGCCCCCTCAGTGACATCACAGGGAACCCAGACGCCAATCATCCAGCTGCAGAACGCCGAGACCCAAACGGAGAGGGATCTGGAGCCCAGCGCCCCCCCCCCCTCCTGCAGCCAGTACTGAACCTCTTTAACATTTTCATCATGAATCAACCAGTACTTCTCTCCACTAACACTACCAGAATCAGATTACAAACATTGACTAGAGCGTTTCAAAATCCAAAAAGTCACCATTCATTGAAAATATAAAAGATAAATGTCAGAATTCTTGTTTTTATCAACGAAATATTCGTCTTCAATCCATGTTTGTTGGTTTCGTGCTTCAAAAAATAAATGTTTAGAGTTAAAATAGGTAGTTATTAGATTATTTTATCTAATAAAAGTATTAATAATGTATTATATAATACATAATACATATATTATGTATTATCTTACATAAGACATCTATCTTCACTATATACACGTATAAAAATCGTGCGACAGTTTGGGAATAGCTGAACTATAGAAATATTTATTATATATTAATTTTAGGTTTATTTGTACGACCGTGTGAAATAAAGTCGCTTAATTAGTGCATATGAAATATCTTTAAACCGCATCTTTTGACATTTCATTAATTGTTTCGAGGTATTTTCCTAATAAATATTTTTTTTTCTTTGATAGTCAACTTTCATTCTGTCATTTTTAAAAACCAAACACTGACAGATATTTTCTTGATTGATCAATTCAGAGTATATTGATAATCACAATAATAACAAACATTAATCACAATAATAAGGAAGAGGTCAGAGGTCATAACTCAAGAATTGATATGATAATAAAGACATTTTGGGAGGTTTCCTGTTTTAATGGCCGACCGTCCGTCTCTCCTCAGACGTTCCTCCTGAGACTCCGTCCACCAGCCGAGCAGCTTCAGGGCAGCCGGAGGCTCAGAGTGACGCAGCTTCAGGGGAGGCCAACACATCCGCCGCTGGTACTAGTACTATATATATCTATATATAGCGTAGTAATATGTTATATATATTTGGTAGTATGGTGGACATCCACCGCTGGTACTGTTATTGTATACTATATATATGGTAGTATAGTGGAGTATCATGTTGTGTGTGTGTGTGTATATAGTAGTATAGTAGAGTATTATGTTGTGTGTGTATATAGTAGTATAGTAGAGTATTATGTTGTGTGTGTGTATATAGTAGTATAGTAGAGTATTATGCGGTGTGTATATAATAGTACAGTGGAGTATCATTTTGTGTGTGTATATAGTAGTATAGTGGAGTATTATGTTGTGTGTGTATATAGTAGTATTGTGGAGTAATATGTTGTGTGTGTGTGTGTATATAGTAGTATAGTAGAGTATTATGTTGTGTGTGTGTATATAGTAGTATAGTAGAGTATTATGCTGTGTGTGTATATAATAGTACAGTGGAGTATCATTTTGTGTGTGTATATAGTAGTATAGTGGAGTATCATTTTGTGTGTGTATATAGTAGTATAGTGGAGTATTATGTTGTGTGTGTATATAGTAGTATAGTGGAGTATTATGTTGTGTGTGTATATAGTAGTATAGTGGAGTAATATGTTGTGTGTGTGTATATAGTAGTATAGTGGAGTATTATGTTGTGTGTGTATATAGTAGTATTGTGGAGTAATATGTTGTGTGTGTGTGTGTATATAGTAGTATAGTAGAGTATTATGTTGTGTGTGTATATAGTAGTATAGTAGAGTATTATGCTGTGTGTATATAATAGTACAGTGGAGTATCATTTTGTGTGTGTATATAGTAGTATAGTGGAGTATCATTTTGTGTGTGTATATAGTAGTATAGTGGAGTATTATGTTGTGTGTGTATATAGTAGTATAGTGGAGTATTATGTTGTGTGTATATAGTAGTATAGTGGAGTAATATGTTGTGTGTGTGTATATAGTAGTATAGTGGAGTATTATGTTGTGTGTGTGTGTATATAGTAGTATAGTGGAGTATTATGCTGTGTGTGTGTATATAGTAGTATAGTGGAGTATTATGCTGTGTGTGTGTGTGTATATAGTAGTATAGTGGAGTATTATGCTGTGAGTGTATAGTAGTATAGTGGAGTATTATGCTGTGAGTGTATAGTAGTATAGTGGAGTATTATGCTGTGAGTGTATAGTAGTATAGTGGAGTATTATGCTGTGAGTATATAGTAGTATAGTGGAGTATTATGCTGTGAGTATATAGTAGTATAGTGGAGTATTATGCTGTGAGTATATAGTAGTATAGTGGAGTATTATGCTGTGAGTATATAGTAGTATAGTGGAGTATTATGCTGTGAGTATATAGTAGTATAGTGGAGTATTATGCTGTGAGTAACAGTTAAATCCTCTCGTTCCTTCAGCAGAGTCTCCAGACTTCGGTTCTGGTGAAGACGCTCTGGCTCGAATCCGCCGTCTGATCGCTGAGGGTGGGATGACGGCGGTGGTCCAGAGGGAGCAGAGCACCACCATGGCGTCCATGGGCGGCTTTGGCAACAACATCATCGTCAGCCATCGCATCCACCGCGGCTCCCAGACGGCCGCGGGGGCCTCCAGGCTGGCGGCGGCAGACCCCTCTACCTCGGGGCCTCTCCTCACCATCACTCAGACCTACACCCCCCCACAGGCTCCGGCCCCGTGGGCCCCCCAGCCCTCCGCCCCCCCCATGGACGACGGCTCCCTGCCAGGCCCCTCCTCTTCCTCCTCCCACGGTTACCCCGGGGACCCGTACAGCAGGTAGTCCTCCCTTTGGTCGAGAGAAGCAGAGCGCTGCTCCTCGAAGCCTTATCTCTCAAAAGAAATGGGTGCTGCTTTGACTCTAAACAGGGTCTCCCGCCTGGAACAGAAGGGACTCGCCCCCCCCACCCCCCCTCACCTCTGCACTTCTATAGAAACCCACCTGAAGCTGAACCGCTATCATTCCTCCACCAGAAAGGGCTTTTACTTGAACGGAGGCTCAGGTAGCTGAGCTCCTCTTCGCCCGAATCTCTCCAAGTATCAGCAGCATGATGGAGGAAGAGGTCATCACAGTGCCATGTCTATGGGGGGGGGGGGGGTCTTTACACACACACACACACATTTACTCCAACGTTCTGCATTCGGTGCCATGTTATGTTGACATTTGATGTGAAATAGTGTGTGATTGAAGTGTTTCAAAAAGTGAATTCAGCACTACTTTTATTTTGAAGCCTGTTTTTGTACGGTGTGTAATTATGTTTGATAAGAAGAGATGAAGGCGGGACTCTACTAAGACTCTATCATGACTCTGGATCCTGGCTGCAGGCTGCTGGCGTTGGCTGACTGAACGGACTGAACTGAATCTGCTGCATGTGTTAGTTCATAAAACCAACACGTCTTCTTCTTCTTCTTCTTCTTTAAAGGCTGAAGAGGAGACGAACATTTCCCCCCCAGACAAACAAACAAAGCTCAAAACTCTACCAGACAATAACTCGATATTCTTCATGAGACTAAAGCTTAGAAACTGTGTGTGTGTGTGTGTTTGGGGGGGGGGGGGGTGCGCGCGTGTGTCTTTTTTAACCTG
>NW_027466507.1:50000-192500 GCF_050575085.1 Anarhichas minor
AAAAACTCTTAAACAAGAGCAGCTTAAATTACGTCTAAAGTGGGAAACAAACCCAATCTGGCAACACTGTCCATCTCCAGAGCTGCTCGTCACTCTCTCACCAGTGTAGCATGAACATAGCATGGTGGAATTAGCAATGTAGCTAGCTAGCTAGCCCACTAAATGAGTAAAGTTACAAAACAATTTAACGCTTCATCCACACACATCGCACCGTCTGAAATCACATTAATGTCAACAGATCAGTGACGACCGTGTTCGGATTGTTTTCTGTAAACATGGTGGAATTAGCAAGCTAGCTAAGTAGCCAGCCGTCCGCTAGTTAGCTTCCAACGTGCTTTGATGCTACACTGATTAGCAGGTATTTAAAAGATAAATCTGGTACCTAATTTTACCCATAATGCACCTGGACGTGTGTGTTTTCAGGGAACATGGGAGGAGCACCTGAACCCAACCTCAACACCACCTCCCTTTGGCTCCGCCCCTGCGTCAACGCCTCCTGTCGGTCTCCGGTCGGAGGGGCGTATCCCTACGGCACGGCTCGGCTGGTCCTCATCGCCGCGCTAACCGCCTCCCTCAGCGTCGTCACGGTGGTGGGCAACACTCTGGTAATCCTGTCCATCAAGGTGAACCGCCGCCTGCGCACCGTCAACAACTACTTCCTGCTGAGCCTGGCGGTGGCCGACCTGATCGTGGGCCTGCTCTCCATGAACCTGTACTCGCTCTACCTGCTGCGGGGCCGCTGGCCCCTGGGGGCCGCCGCCTGCGACATGTGGCTGGTGGTGGACTACGTGGTGAGCGGCGCCTCCGTCATGAACCTACTGATCATCAGTTTGGACCGGTACTTCTGCATGACGCGGCCACTCAGCTACCCGGCGTGGCGGACGGGCGGCATGGCCGGTCTGATGATCGGCGCCGCCTGGCTGCTGTCCTTCGTGCTCTGGGCGCCGGCCATCCTCTGCTGGCAGACGCTCGGAGGGAAGCGCGTCGTACCCGACGGCGAGTGTCACACTCAGCTCCTCGCCAGCCCCGCCGTCACTTTGGGCACAACGCTTCCTTCCTTCTACCTGCCGGCGTTCGTCATGGTCGGCCTCTACGGCCGGCTGTCCGCCGCCAGCCGCGGCCGACTGAGCGCGCTCCAGTGGGAGCAGGGAACGCTCAGAGCGTCCAGTCCGTCCGTCAAAGACTTCCTCTTGAAACGACGGAGCTTGGTGACCAGCGACCCGGGCTCAGACGTGTCTCTGAACCAATCGGAGTCCGGCACTCCAAAGAACCGGAAGGTGTCCGTAAGTGCGGGCGACGCCTCGGAGCCTCAGCGTCGTCACGCTCGGACCTCCGCCGGGGACGAGGACTACAACAAGATCGACACCGACTCCTCGTCCAACGCCGACCTCCACAGGACGGCGTCGGCGGCCTTCTCCTCCTGTCCGAGCTTCAGGTCTCAGGAGAGACGGAGGCGTCGAGTGATGGCGAGAGAGAGGAGGGTCACCAAGACCATCCTGGCCATCCTGCTGACCTTCATCCTCACCTGGATGCCGTACAACATCATGGCCGTCGTGGCGGCCTTCTGTCACGTGTGCGTGCCGGGCGTCCTGTGGAGCGCCGGCTACTGGCTCTGCTACGTCAACAGCGCCATCAACCCCGGCTGCTACGCCCTTTGCAACGTCACCTTCAGGAAGACCTTCTGTAGCCTCCTGCGCTGCCGGAGCAGGAAGCTGCGCTGAGACTTCGAGGACGTTGATTTGGTGTCCACTGGTCACATGACATGATACCTGAGGATCTATTTACCACCTGCTGGGTCCTGAAGTGGTTTCTTCCTCACGATCTCCTGCATGATCGTCAACTACGGATTCTGTAGTTTTGTGATCTGCCCATCGGATTTAATTATGACATCATCATTATTGGACCTTATCGAGTGGCTCTAAATACTACAACTCCCATGAGCCTCAGCTGAAGAAGTCGTGAAGTTATTGTCACTTTGTCGAATCAACTGAAATCAAAACTGACCAAAATTCAAAAGTAAATGATTTGAAGTTTTCTCTCTTTTTTTTTTGAGCTCTGTGATTGGATGTTTCTTGCTGCAATGCACCTTGGGAGTCGTAGTTGACTTCTCTCCTTCAAAGAACCAGATATTTTCTTGTCTTTTTCAATGAGACTTTTGTGATCGAATATATATTTCCTGGTCAGAGGAGCCGCCGTAAACGCATTTGATTTCTGTTCAAATTTTCACAATAAAAGTCCTCATTATATGGTTATTTATAAGCTTTTATTTTGAAGAAATTTGGTGTTTTCATCAGCAGGTGTCCTCCTCTCCTCCCTTTGATCTCCTCAGAAGATGATGGAGACAGACGTCTGATAAACTGTCCTGACTGTGTCCTCACCTCTCTAAGATCTGAACTCCATGTGAGCTGGACCACCTCAGGATGTGGTCTCTCTGATCTCTGAGCGTACGGATTCGACATTTAACAAAAGTGAAACCAAAGCCACAGTTCATCTTCTGTTCTGAGGATTGAAGAGGACAGTTTCATGTCCATCGGAGACGTGACGACAGAGAACTGAGACCATCAGTGAATGAGAGTCCAACTAGAGATCCACATGTAGACTTTGTGTTTGTGCTTTAAGTGTTTTCTGTCCGTCAGCTGCTCAGAAACGTGAACGATGAGGACGTTTGTCTCTTTGGCTCTGCGATCAATACTGGTGATCAGTTTGATGCTCACAGTTTCAGTGATGAGCAGCTGATCACTAACACTGAATAAATCCTGAAGTGACACCGTTTCTTGTGAGTGAAGCTTCTTTCCTGTCATAGCATGAAAAGAGTCATGAAGAGTCATAAAGAGTCAAGAAGAGTCATAAAGAGTCAAGAGTCATAAAGAGTCATGAAGAGTCATAAAGAGTCATAGTATAGTTTTGTAAACAGTGATTTTGGACACGTGCAAACATCTGGAAGTCAACAAACACGTAAAGAAACTTCAATTTACTTTCATGGAGAACAAAGAAAAGACTCGTCACCAAAACAACGTTCAGTATTTATTGTGTTCTCATCTTACGTCAATCATCTATAGTTCAAAAAAATAGATTTCATAGAGGATTTTTATTTTTCCGTTACAGATTCATTTCTAATTTTGTACATATTTTAAAACTGGTTCAGAATGGATGGATGTTAATTTAACATCAGCTGCTGTAAAAAGCTGTGAGGACTACGTGTACTGTTCAACTAACTACGAGCTACAAGGACACAGTTAATATTCATCATCGTTATTATTATTATCATCTAGAGGAAAGCTCTCCTCACTTTAACCCAAAGAAACACAAATACAGTTGTGTGAAAAAGTGTTTGCCCCCTTCCTGATTTCTTATTTTTTTGCATGTTTGTCACACTTAAATGTTTCAGATCATCAAACAAATTTAAATATTAGACAAAGATAACACAAGTAAACACAAAATGCAGTTTTTAAATGAAGGTTTTTATTATTAAGGGGGAAAAAAAATCCAAACCTACATGGCCCTGTGTGAAAAAGTGATTGCCCCCCCCTGTTAAAACATAAATTAACTGTGGTTTATCACATCTTTGGAAAGCTGAGTTCAATTTCTCTAGCCACACCCAGGCCTGATTACTGCCACACCTGTTCTCAATCAAGAAATCACTTAAATAGGAGCTGCCTGACAAAGTGAGGTAGACCAAAAGATCCTCAAAAGCTAGACATCATGCTGCGATCCAAAGAAATTCAGGAACAAATGAGAAACAAAGTAATTGAGATCTATCAGTCTGGAAAAGGTTACAAAGCCATTTCTAAAGCTTTGGGACTCCAGCGAACCACAGTGAGAGCCATTATCCACAAATGGCGAAAACATGGAACAGTGGTGAACCTTCCCAGGAGTGGCCGGCCGACCAAAATTACCCCAAGAGCGCAGTGACGACTCATCCAAGAGGTCACAAAAGACCCCAGAACAACATCCAAAGAACTGCAGGCCTCACTTGCCTCAATTAAGGTCAGTGTTCATGACCCCACCATAAGAAAGAGACTGGGCAAAAATGGCCTGCATGGCAGAGTTCCAAGACGAAAACCACTGCTGAGCAAAAAGAACATAAAGGCTCGTCTCAGTTTTGCCAGAAAACATCTTGATGATCCCCAAGACTTTTGGGAAAATACTCTGTGGACTGACGAGACAAAAGTTGAACTTTTTGGAAGGTGTATGTCCCATTACATCTGGTGTAAAAGTAACACGGCATTTCAGAAAAGGAACATCATACCAACAGTAACATATGGTGGTGGTAGTGTGATGGTCTGGGGCTGTTTTGCTGCTTCAGGACCTGGAAGACTTGCTGTGGTAAATGGAACCATGAATTCTGCTGTCTACCAAAAAATCCTGAAGGAGAATGTCCGGCCATCTGTTCGTGACCTCAAGCTGAAGCGCACTTGGGTTCTGCAGCAGGACAATGATCCAAAACACACCAGCAAGTCCACCTCTGAATGGCTTAAGAAAAACAAAATGAAGACTTTGGAGTGGCCTAGTCAAAGTCCCGACCTGAATCCGATTGAGATGCTGTGGCATGACCTTAAAAAGGCGGTTCATGCTCGAAAACCCTCCAATGTGGCTGAATTACAACAATTCTGCAAAGATGAGTGGGCCAAAATTCCTCTACAGCGCTGTAAAAGACTCATTGCCAGTTATCGCAAACGCTTGATTGCAGTTGTTGCTGCTAAGGGTGGCCCAACCAGTTATTAGGTTTAGGGGGCAATCACTTTTTCACACAGGGCCATGTAGGTTTGGATTTTTTTTTTCCTTAATAATAAAAACCTTCATTTAAAAACTGCATTTTGTGTTTACTTGTGTTATCTTTGTCTAATATTTAAATTTGTTTGATGATCTGAAACATTTAAGTGTGACAAACGTGCAAAAAAATAAGAAATCAGGAAGGGGGCAAACACTTTTTCACACAACTGTACATCAAATCAGAACAAGTCAAAAGAGAATCAAAGGTTTTGGAGTCTCGTTCTTCTTTTGATGAAGAAGAGAAGAGGAGGAGGAAGAAATCTGTCTTCTTCTGTTCATCCTTCAGTTTGACTTCTTCTCCCCTGAAGAGAGAATGAGGATCAAAGAGTTCATTCAGTCCGTCAATCATCTCCTTTACTCACCAGTCCCTCAGCTCTACTTATACTACTTATATTACTTGTATTTATATACTACTTATATTACTTATGTTACTTATATTTATATATAAAACTTGAAACTAGTTGTTTGTTAGTTAACAGAGAGAGTAAAGGTCATTAGTCTCTTTCAGCTCCAGCAGCGTTACTGTACCTTTAAACCACAAATATGATGATTTAGAGAGCAACAATAAGCGTAATCAAATCGCTTTAAATCGAATGTTGTTCATCTTTAACTTTTGACATTTTATTTCAAGGTCAAAGCAGGAAACTCTCTCTGCTGTCCAGCAGGGGGCGACTCCTCTGGTTGTATAGAAGTCTATGAGAAAATGACTCTACTTCTCTCTTGATTTATTACCTCAGTAAACATTGTAAACATGAGTTTATGGTCTCAATCTCTAGTTTCAAGTCTTCTTCAATACAGCATGATGTTCATTTAGTACATTATGGTCCATTTAGAGTCAAACACACCATAAAGCAGGGGATGCTTTAGGGCGGGGCTACACAGTGATTGACAGGTCTCTGAGCGATCATAAAGCAGGGTATAAAGTTTGTTGCACTTATTGTATTGGTAGTAGTTTGTTTCTGTACTTCTGCTCTGGTTTATGCTCTTAGATGCTTGTTTAAAGGAGATGCACTTATGACTTCTGGTGACTAGTAGTTCTCTTGAATACTGATGTTGAATACACTTATTGTAAGTCGCTTTGGATAAAAGCGTCTGCTAAATGACTGTAATGTAATGTATGCTCTAGGGGCGGGGCTACACAGTGATTGACAGGTCTCTACCAGAGACGTAAAGATTTAATTTAGTGACATGAATGATAAAATTCTGATTCTGTTCAAAATGAAATTCTAAATTCCAGAGTGAAACTCTCAAAACTGTTTTCAAATTGTCCTAAAAATGCAATTTGTTTTGTTGATTGAATATCAGAGCAGACACACTAAAAAGAAACAACACTTTCAACGAACTTGATAAAATCATGGAAAGAATTTCAACATGATTAAACTGCTTACTTTAAGCATTAAGTAGTTATGTTGGTCCAACCTAATTCATTTGGGTTGGCTCAACTTATTTACTAGGGTTGGGTCCGACTTAACTTAATAGGGTTGATCAAACTCATTTTACAGTCGTACATTAAGTTGGACCAACATAATTGTTCAATGCTTAAAGAAAGCAGTTTAATCGTGTGGAAATTCTTTCCATGATTTTACAAATTCCGTTTGACTCTCAGCTCTCACCTCTGGTCTTCTTCACTTTGGGGGAGCAGGGTTTGGACACCTTGACGGTGGGTTGACACTCGGCGTTGAACAGCACTCTCTTCAGGGTTCCTGACCGGCTCTTGGTGTTGGTGTCGACGTCGCAGGATCCCCACGGACCGAACTTATACTTACAGTCACCTGGAGGAGGAACACCACACGTAGACGTTCAGTTCTTTATATAAAACATTCTGCTCTGTTTGGAGATGTAATCCATGTTGAAGACCTTCAAATTAAAACCGGGAACTTTAAAGGAGATGAAACGGGTCGTGAACCTCCAGCGGATCATTTTAACTGTTTCCTTTATGTTTAATATCGTCTTATTTTGTTCTGGTTTATTTGTTTTCAGGCAGTGGTTTTAATTTGGAAGAAATGAGTTTGATGTTAACTTAAACCAATCAATCGATTCTTTATGAGCTGATAGAGTTGACGGAGAACGACTTCCTGGTTCCTTCTGTTGGTCAGCCTGAGGTAAATATAAATAGAGAATATCAATACGTTAAATAAGATAAATATCTGGTAACTGAGCTCAGTAGAAGTTTGATTTATAAATGAATAAATAGCAGATTTCTCTTTAGTTTAGTCGTTATTATCCACCCGACATCTTCCTCGTTGTCGATGTACTACTTTTATCATCTCCAGTGTTAGTTTCAATCTTCCTGATTTTTGACTTGTGTTTATGTTTATTTGTTTATTATTGATGCGTGTTGATGTTGGTCTGTACTGCACTTTGATTCTAAATGTTCTTTATTAATACATCTGATTAAATGTTTTCGTAATGTATTCACCTCCTTATGAAGTGAAGCATTAGATATTTACTATTTTATTAACTGTTTAATAGAATATATCTTTGCTCCTCCGTCCTCTAGAGGGCAGTGTTTGTTCATCAGTCAGCTGAAGTATCGTCAGAGTTCCTCCTGAAATAAATAACTTTAAAGGATCTAAAAGATAAAACAACTAGAACCTGTTTCTACAGATCTCAGTCTGAGGAACCAAACGATGTTAAAACAGATCCTCAGAGAGAGAAGATGAAGATGAAGAGTTATGATGAAGATCATATCCTTTACTAATACCACGCTGTAAAAATATGTAACAGTTAAAGTACTAATACCACAGTATACAAATATTATAAATATATTATAAATATATTATAAATATAAAGGTGTGTCAGTATATTCAGTAAAATGTAGTTAAATTATTCAAACTGTGAGTACTATTATTGTTATTGATCAATGTACTAATTGATTTATTTACTAATTGAATAATGAAGTAATTGATTAAAACGGTGTCATGTTGGTCGTGTGTGTGTGTGTGTGTGTGTGTGTGTGTGTATCAGGTCTTACTGATGTCCTTCTTCCAGTTACAGGGGATCTTGCAGTGGATCTTGTCGGTCTGGTCTCTACAGGTGGCCTCTCTCAGACCGTCTCCACAGTCTCCGTGTTCAGGGACACATTTCCCGTACTGAGTCTCTGCAGCGGAGCATTCTGAAGCCGGCCGAGTCTTCTCATGTTTCCCACCTGGTGGAGGAGTCACAGTCAGAAGAACCACAACAACAGCTGATCTACAGTCTGTAGACCTCTGACAGAGTACAAACACTTTCAGATTCACTCCACTGTTTTGAAATCAAAATCATAAAATATTCTGCTTACAAACTAAGCCTCGATTTTGACGTTTTGTCCGTGAAAACCAGTGAACAGGAAGTGACCATATCTGGACTGAGGAGGAGAGACGTAGAGACGCCGTATACGAGCTGTCAATCACCGTGTAGCCCGTGGACACTACAGAGAATGCAGCTTTAACACATGAAGCTTTGAAGAACTTTAAAGAACCGGAAGTTTCTAACACTGCATCACTCAGAGCTTCAAACTCGGGCCTCAGTAAACAGGTGGTTAACGTAGTGAATTCAAACATAAACACTTGCTTATGTTTAGGAAAATATTGTGGTTTGGGTTAAAAATATGAAATATGTAAAGTGAAAGTGAAACAATGGTTTACATGATACACAAACAGCCATCTCCTGGGTGAAAGTCCTGGGTTTGTTTGCCACAAGTCTGTGTTCAGATCGAAACGTGATCTCGAGTGTGAGGACGAAACAAACCGGTAAAACCAGATGAGGCCTGAATGCGTCTTGACTTTGAAGACAGAAGTTAACACGTGTTCATCAGGTTCATGCTCATTGTCACTCAACAGGACCCAAACTGTACATTTACATTCCTGCTGTCATGAAATGCATTCTGAGAAACGTGAAGTTCAATCAGAAGCAGACGGACAGGTTGAAGAAAATTACAACCTGTCATCTCAAAGATAACTGCTGCAACACGTCGAATCTCCAGATTTAGTTTGTGAATTAACAATCAAACATTTCTTAATTTATGACATTAATTATATTCAGTGGTGGAAAGTAACTAAGTACATTTACTGCTGTACTTTACGGTACTTTTACTTTACTTCCAGTGCATTCCTCTGACAGCTAAAGTTTACAGATAAAACATTATAAAATGTGACGTCTTGTTACCGAATTATCTGTATTAGCTTTTAAGTTCCACCTCAACCAACGTGAAAATGTTTAGTAACAAAATGTACTATCCTATAATATCTCAGGCTGCATTGGAGTAAAGCTACATCAGAGTAAGTACAGTAAGACATTTCTGATTGTGTATTTGTACTGTTGAACATCAGCATTTTAGCAGTTAGCAGTTAGCATTTAGCTCAAAGCAGTACTGTGTCATAGTGCCGCCTCATGTAGACGCTTGAGTCTGGTTATATATTGAGTCTAAAATAATAATAACAATCTTGGCGGTTCTTTCAAATGATATCAGATTGAAGGGTTCTGCTTCACATGGAACTGATCCTGGTCAGAAGAAGATAGAAATGAGTTCACTGTTATTTAAGTATCTGACCTTTGTGGTTCTTGGCTCTTCTGGTGGCCTCGGTGGGGAGCGTCAGAGCCACGAGCAGCAGCAGCGTCACTGTCAACAAACGTCGCATTCTGCAGAGACACAAACATGAACATGAAGAGATAATCATGAAATAGGATTAAAACACAACCAGCAAGATGTAAACACACTGCAGCTATGATGTAACGTTCAACCAGCAGCATCAAGGGGGAGCTAACTACCCACATCAAAGGCAATATTAAGCTTTTACTACTACTTAGCATCATTATGAAAATATTATTACTGGCTGATGTGGTTTGACAAACGTTATCTTTCTATCATATAATACCTATCATATAAACAACACAACTATGAAAAGACTTCAAAGAAACCCAAAACAACTACAAAGAGACCCAAAACAACTACAAAGAGACGCAAAAATCTACAAAACAACTACAAAGAGACTTCAAAGAAACCCAAAGCAACTACAAAGAGACTTCAAAGAAACCCAAAACAACTACGAAGAGACTTCACAGAAACCCAAACAACTACGAAGAGACTTCAAAGAAACCCAAAGCAACTAAGAAGAGACTTCACAGAAACCCAAAGCAACTACGAAGAGACTTCAAAGAAACCCAAAGCAACTACGAAGAGACTTCAAAGAAACCCAAAACAACTACGAAGAGACTTCAAAGAAACCCAAAACAACTACGAAGAGACTTCACAGAAACCCAAAACAACTACGAAGAGACTTCAAAGAAACCCAAAACAACTACGAAGAGACTTCAAAGAAACCCAAAGCAACTACGAAGAGACTTCACAGAAACCCAAAACAACTACGAAGAGACTTCAAAGAAACCCAAAGCAACTACGAAGAGACTTCAAAGAAACCCAAAACAACTACGAAGAGACTTCACAGAAACCCAAAACAACTACGAAGAGACTTCACAGAAACCCAAAACAACTACGGAGAGACTTCAAAGAAACCCAAAACAACTACGAAGAGACTTCACAGAAACCTAAAACAACTACGAAGAGACTTCAAAGAAACCCAAAACAACTACGAAGAGACTTCACAGAAACCCAAAACAACTACAAAGAGACGCAAAAATCTACAAAACTACAAAGAGACTTCAAAGAAACCCAAAACAACTACGAAGAGACTTCACAGAAACTCAAAACAACTACGAAGAGACTTCAAAGAAACCCAAAACAACTACGAAGAGACTTCACAGAAACCCAAAACAACTACGAAGAGCCTTCACAGAAACCCAAAACAACTACGGAGAGACTTCAAAGAAACCCAAAACAACTACGAAGAGACTTCAAAGAAACCCAAAACAACTACGAAGAGACTTCACAGAAACCTAAAACAACTATGAAGAGACTTCACAGAAACCCAAAACAACTACGAAGAGACTTCACAGAAACCCAAAACAACTACGGAGAGACTTCAAAGAAACCCAAAACAACTACGAAGAGACTTCACAGAAACCTAAAACAACTACGAAGAGACTTCACAGAAACCCAAAACAACTACGAAGAGACTTCACAGAAACCCAAAACAACTACGAAGAGACTTCAAAGAAACCCAAAACAACTACGAAGAGACTTCACAGAAACCCAAAACAACTACGAAGAGCCTTCACAGAAACCCAAAACAACTACGGAGAGACTTCAAAGAAACCCAAAACAACTACGAAGAGACTTCAAAGAAACCCAAAACAACTACGAAGAGACTTAACAGAAACCCAAAACAACTACGAAGAGACTTCAAAGAAACCCAAAGCAACTACGAAGAGACTTCAAAGAAACCCAAAACAACTACGAAGAGACTTCACAGAAACCCAAAACAACTACGAAGAGACTTCACAGAAACCCAAAACAACTACGGAGAGACTTCAAAGAAACCCAAAACAACTACGAAGAGACTTCACAGAAACCTAAAACAACTACGAAGAGCCTTCACAGAAACCTAAAACAACTACGAAGAGACTTCAAAGAAACCCAAAGCAACTACGAAGAGACTTCACAGAAACCCAAAACAACTACGAAGAGACTTCAAAGAAACCCAAAGCAACTACGAAGAGACTTCAAAGAAACCCAAAACAACTACGAAGAGACTTCACAGAAACCCAAAACAACTACGAAGAGACTTCACAGAAACCCAAAACAACTACAAAGAGACGCAAAAATCTACAAAACAACTACGAAGAGACTTCAAAGAAACCCAAAACAACTACGAAGAGACTTAACAGAAACCCAAAACAACTACGAAGAGACTTCAAAGAAACCCAAAACAACTACGAAGAGACTTCACAGAAACCCAAAACAACTACGAAGAGACTTCACAGAAACCCAAAACAACTACGAAGAGACTACAAAGAATCCAAAAGCAACTACGAAGAGACTTCACAGAAACCCAAAACAACTACAAAGAGACGCAAAAATCTACAAAACAACTACGAAGAGACTTCAAAGAAACCCAAAACAACTACGAAGAGACTTAACAGAAACCCAAAACAACTACGAAGAGACTTCAAAGAAACCCAAAACAACTACGAAGAGACTTCACAGAAACCCAAAACAACTACGAAGAGACTTCACAGAAACCCAAAACAACTACGAAGAGACTTCAAAGAATCCCAAAGCAACTACGAAGAGACTTCAAAGAAACCCAAAACAACTACAAAGAGACGCAAAAATCTACAAAACAACTACGAAGAGACTTCAAAGAAACCCAAAACAACTACGAAGAGACTTAACAGAAACCCAAAACAACTACGAAGAGACTTCAAAGAAACCCAAAACAACTACGAAGAGACTTCACAGAAACCCAAAACAACTACGAAGAGACTTCACAGAAACCCAAAACAACTACGAAGAGACTTCAAAGAATCCCAAAGCAACTACGAAGAGACTTCACAGAAACCCAAAACAACTACGAAGAGACTTCACAGAAACCTAAAACAACTACGAAGAGACTTCACAGAAACCCAAAACAACTACGAAGAGACTTCACAGAAACCCAAAACAACTACGAAGAGACTTCAAAGAAACCCAAAGCAACTACGAAGAGACTTCACAGAAACCCAAAACAACTACAAAGAGACGCACAAATCTACAAAACAACTACGAAGAGACTTCAAAGAAACCCAAAACAACTACGAAGAGACTTCACAGAAACCCAAAACAACTACAAAGAGACGCAAAAATCTACAAAACTACAAAGAGACTTCAAAGAAACCCAAAACAACTACGAAGAGACTTCACAGAAACCCAAAACAACTACGAAGAGACTTCAAAGAAACCCAAAACAACTACGAAGAGACTTCAAAGAAACCCAAAACAACTACGAAGAGACTTCACAGAAACCCAAAACAACTACGAAGAGCCTTCACAGAAACCCAAAACAACTACGGAGAGACTTCAAAGAAACCCAAAACAACTACGAAGAGACTTCAAAGAAACCCAAAACAACTACGAAGAGACTTCACAGAAACCTAAAACAACTATGAAGAGACTTCACAGAAACCCAAAACAACTACGAAGAGACTTCACAGAAACCCAAAACAACTACGGAGAGACTTCAAAGAAACCCAAAACAACTACGAAGAGACTTCACAGAAACCTAAAACAACTACGAAGAGACTTCACAGAAACCCAAAACAACTACGAAGAGACTTCACAGAAACCCAAAACAACTACGAAGAGACTTCAAAGAAACCCAAAACAACTACGAAGATACTTCACAGAAACCCAAAACAACTACGAAGAGCCTTCACAGAAACCCAAAACAACTACGGAGAGACTTCAAAGAAACCCAAAACAACTACGAAGAGACTTCAAAGAAACCCAAAACAACTACGAAGAGACTTAACAGAAACCCAAAACAACTACGAAGAGACTTCAAAGAAACCCAAAGCAACTACGAAGAGACTTCAAAGAAACCCAAAACAACTACGAAGAGACTTCACAGAAACCCAAAACAACTACGAAGAGACTTCACAGAAACCCAAAACAACTACGGAGAGACTTCAAAGAAACCCAAAACAACTACGAAGAGACTTCACAGAAACCTAAAACAACTACGAAGAGCCTTCACAGAAACCTAAAACAACTACGAAGAGACTTCAAAGAAACCCAAAGCAACTACGAAGAGACTTCACAGAAACCCAAAACAACTACGAAGAGACTTCAAAGAAACCCAAAGCAACTACGAAGAGACTTCAAAGAAACCCAAAACAACTACGAAGAGACTTCACAGAAACCCAAAACAACTACGAAGAGACTTCACAGAAACCCAAAACAACTACAAAGAGACGCAAAAATCTACAAAACAACTACAAAGAGACTTCAAAGAAACCCAAAACAACTACGAAGAGACTTAACAGAAACCCAAAACAACTACGAAGAGACTTCAAAGAAACCCAAAACAACTACGAAGAGACTTCACAGAAACCCAAAACAACTACGAAGAGACTTCACAGAAACCCAAAACAACTACGAAGAGACTACAAAGAATCCCAAAGCAACTACGAAGAGACTTCACAGAAACCCAAAACAACTACAAAGAGACGCAAAAATCTACAAAACAACTACGAAGAGACTTCAAAGAAACCCAAAACAACTACGAAGAGACTTAACAGAAACCCAAAACAACTACGAAGAGACTTCAAAGAAACCCAAAACAACTACGAAGAGACTTCACAGAAACCCAAAACAACTACGAAGAGACTTCACAGAAACCCAAAACAACTACGAAGAGACTTCAAAGAATCCCAAAGCAACTACGAAGAGACTTCAAAGAAACCCAAAACAACTACAAAGAGACGCAAAAATCTACAAAACAACTACGAAGAGACTTCAAAGAAACCCAAAACAACTACGAAGAGACTTAACAGAAACCCAAAACAACTACGAAGAGACTTCAAAGAAACCCAAAACAACTACGAAGAGACTTCACAGAAACCCAAAACAACTACGAAGAGACTTCACAGAAACCCAAAACAACTACGAAGAGACTTCAAAGAATCCCAAAGCAACTACGAAGAGACTTCACAGAAACCCAAAACAACTACAAAGAGACGCACAAATCTACAAAACAACTACGAAGAGACTTCAAAGAAACCCAAAACAACTACGAAGAGACTTCACAGAAACCCAAAACAACTACAAAGAGACGCAAAAATCTACAAAACTACAAAGAGACTTCAAAGAAACCCAAAACAACTACGAAGAGACTTCACAGAAACCCAAAACAACTACGAAGAGACTTCAAAGAAACCCAAAACAACTACGAAGAGACTTCAAAGAAACCCAAAACAACTACGAAGAGACTTCAAAGAAACCCAAAACAACTACGAAGAGACTTCACAGAAACCCAAAACAACTACGAAGAGCCTTCACAGAAACCCAAAACAACTACGGAGAGACTTCAAAGAAACCCAAAACAACTACGAAGAGACTTCAAAGAAACCCAAAACAACTACGAAGAGACTTCACAGAAACCTAAAACAACTATGAAGAGACTTCACAGAAACCCAAAACAACTACGAAGAGACTTCACAGAAACCCAAAACAACTACGGAGAGACTTCAAAGAAACCCAAAACAACTACGAAGAGACTTCACAGAAACCTAAAACAACTACGAAGAGACTTCACAGAAACCCAAAACAACTACGAAGAGACTTCACAGAAACCCAAAACAACTACGAAGAGACTTCAAAGAAACCCAAAACAACTACGAAGAGACTTCACAGAAACCCAAAACAACTACGAAGAGCCTTCACAGAAACCCAAAACAACTACGGAGAGACTTCAAAGAAACCCAAAACAACTACGAAGAGACTTCAAAGAAACCCAAAACAACTACGAAGAGACTTAACAGAAACCCAAAACAACTACGAAGAGACTTCAAAGAAACCCAAAGCAACTACGAAGAGACTTCAAAGAAACCCAAAACAACTACGAAGAGACTTCACAGAAACCCAAAACAACTACGAAGAGACTTCACAGAAACCCAAAACAACTACGGAGAGACTTCAAAGAAACCCAAAACAACTACGAAGAGACTTCACAGAAACCTAAAACAACTACGAAGAGCCTTCACAGAAACCTAAAACAACTACGAAGAGACTTCAAAGAAACCCAAAGCAACTACGAAGAGACTTCACAGAAACCCAAAACAACTACGAAGAGACTTCAAAGAAACCCAAAGCAACTACGAAGAGACTTCAAAGAAACCCAAAACAACTACGAAGAGACTTCACAGAAACCCAAAACAACTACGAAGAGACTTCACAGAAACCCAAAACAACTACAAAGAGACGCAAAAATCTACAAAACAACTACAAAGAGACTTCAAAGAAACCCAAAACAACTACGAAGAGACTTAACAGAAACCCAAAACAACTACGAAGAGACTTCAAAGAAACCCAAAACAACTACGAAGAGACTTCACAGAAACCCAAAACAACTACGAAGAGACTTCACAGAAACCCAAAACAACTACGAAGAGACTACAAAGAATCCCAAAGCAACTACGAAGAGACTTCACAGAAACCCAAAACAACTACAAAGAGACGCAAAAATCTACAAAACAACTACGAAGAGACTTCAAAGAAACCCAAAACAACTACGAAGAGACTTAACAGAAACCCAAAACAACTACGAAGAGACTTCAAAGAAACCCAAAACAACTACGAAGAGACTTCACAGAAACCCAAAACAACTACGAAGAGACTTCACAGAAACCCAAAACAACTACGAAGAGACTTCAAAGAATCCCAAAGCAACTACGAAGAGACTTCAAAGAAACCCAAAACAACTACAAAGAGACGCAAAAATCTACAAAACAACTACGAAGAGACTTCAAAGAAACCCAAAACAACTACGAAGAGACTTAACAGAAACCCAAAACAACTACGAAGAGACTTCAAAGAAACCCAAAACAACTACGAAGAGACTTCACAGAAACCCAAAACAACTACGAAGAGACTTCACAGAAACCCAAAACAACTACGAAGAGACTTCAAAGAATCCCAAAGCAACTACGAAGAGACTTCACAGAAACCCAAAACAACTACGAAGAGACTTCACAGAAACCCAAAACAACTACGAAGAGACTTCAAAGAAACCCAAAGCAACTACGAAGAGACTTCAAAGAAACCCAAAACAACTACGAAGAGACTTCACAGAAACCCAAAACAACTACAAAGAGACTTCACAGAAACCCAAAACAACTACAAAGAGACGCAAAAATCTACAAAACAACTACGAAGAGACTTCAAAGAAACCCAAAACAACTACGAAGAGACTTAACAGAAACCCAAAACAACTACGAAGAGACTTCAAAGAAACCCAAAACAACTACGAAGAGACTTCACAGAAACCCAAAATAACTACGAAGAGACTTAACAGAAACCCAAAACAACTACGAAGAGACTTCACAGAAACCCAAAACAACTACAAAGAGACGCAAAAATCTACAAAACAACTACGAAGAGACTTCACAGAAACCCAAAACAACTACGAAGAGACTTCAAAGAAACCCAAAGCAACTACGAAGAGACTTCACAGAAACCCAAAACAACTACAAAGAGACGCACAAATCTACAAAACAACTACGAAGAGACTTCAAAGAAACCCAAAACAACTACGAAGAGACTTCACAGATACCAAAACAACTACAAAGAGACGCAAAAATCTACAAAACTACAAAGAGACTTCAAAGAAACCCAAAACAACTACGAAGAGACTTCACAGAAACCCAAAACAACTACGAAGAGACTTCAAAGAAACCCCAAACAACTACGAAGAGACTTAACAGAAACCCAAAACAACTACGAAGAGACTTCAAAGAAACCCAAAACAACTACGAAGAGACTTCACAGAAACCCAAAACAACTACGAAGAGACTTCACAGAAACCCAAAACAACTACGAAGAGACTTCAAAGAATCCCAAAGCAACTACGAAGAGACTTCACAGAAACCCAAAACAACTACGAAGAGACTTCACAGAAACCCAAAACAACTACGAAGAGACTTCAAAGAAACCCAAAGCAACTACGAAGAGACTTCAAAGAAACCCAAAACAACTACGAAGAGACTTCACAGAAACCCAAAACAACTACGAAGAGACTTCACAGAAACCCAAAACAACTACAAAGAGACGCAAAAATCTACAAAACAACTACGAAGAGACTTCAAAGAAACCCAAAACAACTACGAAGAGACTTCACAGAAACCCAAAACAACTACGAAGAGACTTGAAAGAAACCCCAAACAACTACGAAGAGACTTCAAAGAAACTACGAAGAGACTTCACAGAAACCCAAAACAACTACGAAGAGACTTCACAGAAACCCAAAACAACTACGAAGAGACTTCAAAGAAACTACGAAGAGACTTCACAGAAACCCAAAACAACTACGAAGAGACTTCACAGAAACCCAAAACAACTACGAAGAGACTTCAAAGAAACCCAAAACAACTACGAAGAGACTTCACAGAAACCCAAAACAACTACGAAGAGACTTCACAGAAACCCAAAACAACTACGAAGAGACTTCAAAGAAACCCAAAGCAACTACGAAGAGACTTCAAAGAAACCCAAAACAACTACGAAGAGACTTCACAGAAACCCAAAACAACTACGAAGAGACTTCACAGAAACCCAAAACAACTACGAAGAGACTACAAAGAATCCCAAAGCAACTACGAAGAGACTTCACAGAAACCCAAAACAACTACAAAGAGACGCAAAAATCTACAAAACAACTACGAAGAGACTTCAAAGAAACCCAAAACAACTACGAAGAGACTTAACAGAAACCCAAAACAACTACGAAGAGACTTCAAAGAAACCCAAAACAACTACGAAGAGACTTCACAGAAACCCAAAACAACTACGAAGAGACTTCACAGAAACCCAAAACAACTACGAAGAGACTTCAAAGAATCCCAAAGCAACTACGAAGAGACTTCAAAGAAACCCAAAACAACTACAAAGAGACGCAAAAATCTACAAAACAACTACGAAGAGACTTCAAAGAAACCCAAAACAACTACGAAGAGACTTAACAGAAACCCAAAACAACTACGAAGAGACTTCAAAGAAACCCAAAACAACTACGAAGAGACTTCACAGAAACCCAAAACAACTACGAAGAGACTTCACAGAAACCCAAAACAACTACGAAGAGACTTCAAAGAATCCCAAAGCAACTACGAAGAGACTTCACAGAAACCCAAAACAACTACGAAGAGACTTCACAGAAACCCAAAACAACTACGAAGAGACTTCAAAGAAACCCAAAGCAACTACGAAGAGACTTCAAAGAAACCCAAAACAACTACGAAGAGACTTCACAGAAACCCAAAACAACTACGAAGAGACTTCACAGAAACCCAAAACAACTACAAAGAGACGCAAAAATCTACAAAACAACTACGAAGAGACTTCAAAGAAACCCAAAACAACTACGAAGAGACTTAACAGAAACCCAAAACAACTACGAAGAGACTTCAAAGAAACCCAAAACAACTACGAAGAGACTTCACAGAAACCCAAAATAACTACGAAGAGACTTAACAGAAACCCAAAACAACTACGAAGAGACTTCACAGAAACCCAAAACAACTACAAAGAGACGCAAAAATCTACAAAACAACTACGAAGAGACTTCACAGAAACCCAAAACAACTACGAAGAGACTTCAAAGAAACCCAAAGCAACTACGAAGAGACTTCACAGAAACCCAAAACAACTACAAAGAGACGCACAAATCTACAAAACAACTACGAAGAGACTTCAAAGAAACCCAAAACAACTACGAAGAGACTTCACAGATACCAAAACAACTACAAAGAGACGCAAAAATCTACAAAACTACAAAGAGACTTCAAAGAAACCCAAAACAACTACGAAGAGACTTCACAGAAACCCAAAACAACTACGAAGAGACTTCAAAGAAACCCCAAACAACTACGAAGAGACTTAACAGAAACCCAAAACAACTACGAAGAGACTTCAAAGAAACCCAAAACAACTACGAAGAGACTTCACAGAAACCCAAAACAACTACGAAGAGACTTCACAGAAACCCAAAACAACTACGAAGAGACTTCAAAGAATCCCAAAGCAACTACGAAGAGACTTCACAGAAACCCAAAACAACTACGAAGAGACTTCACAGAAACCCAAAACAACTACGAAGAGACTTCAAAGAAACCCAAAGCAACTACGAAGAGACTTCAAAGAAACCCAAAACAACTACGAAGAGACTTCACAGAAACCCAAAACAACTACGAAGAGACTTCACAGAAACCCAAAACAACTACAAAGAGACGCAAAAATCTACAAAACAACTACGAAGAGACTTCAAAGAAACCCAAAACAACTACGAAGAGACTTCACAGAAACCCAAAACAACTACGAAGAGACTTGAAAGAAACCCCAAACAACTACGAAGAGACTTCAAAGAAACTACGAAGAGACTTCACAGAAACCCAAAACAACTACGAAGAGACTTCACAGAAACCCAAAACAACTACGAAGAGACTTCAAAGAAACTACGAAGAGACTTCACAGAAACCCAAAACAACTACGAAGAGACTTCACAGAAACCCAAAACAACTACGAAGAGACTTCAAAGAAACCCAAAACAACTACGAAGAGACTTCACAGAAACCCAAAACAACTACGAAGAGACTTCACAGAAACCCAAAACAACTACGAAGAGACTTCAAAGAAACCCAAAGCAACTACGAAGAGACTTCAAAGAAACCCAAAACAACTACGAAGAGACTTCACAGAAACCCAAAACAACTACGAAGAGACTTCACAGAAACCCAAAACAACTACAAAGAGACGCAAAAATCTACAAAACAACTACGAAGAGACTTCAAAGAAACCCAAAACAACTACGAAGAGACTTAACAGAAACCCAAAACAACTACGAAGAGACTTCAAAGAAACCCAAAACAACTACGAAGAGACTTCACAGAAACCCAAAATAACTACGAAGAGACTTAACAGAAACCCAAAACAACTACGAAGAGACTTCACAGAAACCCAAAACAACTACAAAGAGACGCAAAAATCTACAAAACAACTACGAAGAGACTTCACAGAAACCCAAAACAACTACGAAGAGACTTCAAAGAAACCCAAAGCAACTACGAAGAGACTTCACAGAAACCCAAAACAACTACAAAGAGACGCACAAATCTACAAAACAACTACGAAGAGACTTCAAAGAAACCCAAAACAACTACGAAGAGACTTCACAGATACCAAAACAACTACAAAGAGACGCAAAAATCTACAAAACTACAAAGAGACTTCAAAGAAACCCAAAACAACTACGAAGAGACTTCACAGAAACCCAAAACAACTACGAAGAGACTTCAAAGAAACCCCAAACAACTACGAAGAGACTTAACAGAAACCCAAAACAACTACGAAGAGACTTCAAAGAAACCCAAAACAACTACGAAGAGACTTCACAGAAACCCAAAACAACTACGAAGAGACTTCACAGAAACCCAAAACAACTACGAAGAGACTTCAAAGAATCCCAAAGCAACTACGAAGAGACTTCACAGAAACCCAAAACAACTACGAAGAGACTTCACAGAAACCCAAAACAACTACGAAGAGACTTCAAAGAAACCCAAAGCAACTACGAAGAGACTTCAAAGAAACCCAAAACAACTACGAAGAGACTTCACAGAAACCCAAAACAACTACGAAGAGACTTCACAGAAACCCAAAACAACTACAAAGAGACGCAAAAATCTACAAAACAACTACGAAGAGACTTCAAAGAAACCCAAAACAACTACGAAGAGACTTCAGAGAAACCCAAAACAACTACGAAGAGACTTGAAAGAAACCCCAAACAACTACGAAGAGACTTCAAAGAAACTACGAAGAGACTTCACAGAAACCCAAAACAACTACGAAGAGACTTCACAGAAACCCAAAACAACTACGAAGAGACTTCAAAGAAACTACGAAGAGACTTCACAGAAACCCAAAACAACTACGAAGAGACTTCACAGAAACCCAAAACAACTACGAAGAGACTTCAAAGAAACCCAAAACAACTACGAAGAGACTTCACAGAAACCCAAAACAACTACGAAGAGCCTTCACAGAAACCCAAAACAACTACGGAGAGACTTCAAAGAAACCCAAAACAACTACGAAGAGACTTCAAAGAAACCCAAAACAACTACGAACAGACTTCACAGAAACCTAAAACAACTACGAAGAGACTTCACAGAAACCCAAAACAACTACGAAGAGACTTCACAGAAACCCAAAACAACTACGAAGAGACTTCAAAGAAACCCAAAGCAACTACGAAGAGACTTCAAAGAAACCCAAAACAACTACGAAGAGACTTCACAGAAACCCAAAACAACAACGGAGAGACTTCACAGAAACCTAAAACAACTACGAAGAGACTTCACAGAAACCCAAAACAACTACGAAGAGACTTCACAGAAACCCAAAACAACTACGAAGAGACTTCAAAGAAACCCAAAACAACTACGAAGAGACTTCACAGAAACCCAAAACAACTACGAAGAGCCTTCACAGAAACCCAAAACAACTACAAAGAGACGCACAAATCTACAAAACAACTATGAAGAGACTTCAAAGAAACCCAAAACAACTACGAAGAGATTTCACAGAAACCCAAAACAACTACAAAGAGACGCAAAAATCTACAAAACTACAAAGAGACTTCAAAGAAACCCAAAGCAACTACGAAGAGACTTCACAGAAACCCAAAACAACTACAAAGAGACGCACAAATCTACAAAACAACTACGAAGAGACTTCACAGAAACCCAAAACAACTACGAAGAGACTAAACAGAAACCCAAAACAACTACGAAGAGACTTCAAAGAAACCCAAAACAACTACGAAGAGACTTCACAGAAACCCAAAACAACTACAAAGAGACGCAAAAATCTACAAAACAACTACGAAGAGACTTCAAAGAAACCCAAAACAACTACGAAGAGACTTAACAGAAACCCAAAACAACTACGAAGAGACTTCAAAGAAACCCAAAACAACTACGAAGAGACTTCACAGAAACCCAAAACAACTACGAAGAGACTTCACAGAAACCCAAAACAACTACGAAGAGACTTCACAGAAACCTAAAACAACTACGAAGAGACTTCACAGAAACCCAAAACAACTACGAAGAGACTTCACAGAAACCCAAAACAACTACGAAGAGACTTCAAAGAAACCCAAAGCAACTACGAAGAGACTTCACAGAAACCCAAAACAACTACAAAGAGACGCACAAATCTACAAAACAACTACGAAGAGACTTCAAAGAAACCCAAAACAACTACGAAGAGACTTCACAGAAACCAAAACAACTACAAAGAGACGCAAAAATCTACAAAACTACAAAGAGACTTCAAAGAAACCCAAAACAACTACGAAGAGACTTCACAGAAACCCCAAACAACTACGAAGAGACTTCAAAGAAACTACGAAGAGACTTCACAGAAACCCAAAACAACTACGAAGAGACTTCACAGAAACCCAAAACAACTACGAAGAGACTTCAAAGAAACCCAAAACAACTACGAAGAGACTTCACAGAAACCCAAAACAACTACGAAGAGCCTTCACAGAAACCCAAAACAACTACGGAGAGACTTCAAAGAAACCCAAAACAACTATGAAGAGACTTCAAAGAAACCCAAAACAACTACGAAGAGACTTCACAGAAACCTAAAACAACTACGAAGAGACTTCACAGAAACCCAAAACAACTACGAAGAGACTTCACAGAAACCCAAAACAACTACGAAGAGACTTCAAAGAAACCCAAAGCAACTACGAAGAGACTTCACAGAAACCCAAAACAACAACGGAGAGACTTCACAGAAACCTAAAACAACTACGAAGAGACTTCACAGAAACCCAAAACAACTACGAAGAGACTTCACAGAAACCCAAAACAACTACGAAGAGACTTCAAAGAAACCCAAAACAACTACGAAGAGACTTCACAGAAACCCAAAACAACTACGAAGAGCCTTCACAGAAACCCAAAACAACTACGAGGAGACTTCAAAGAAACCCAAAGCAACTACGAAGAGACTTCAAAGAAACCCAAAACAACTATGAAGAGACTTCACAGAAACCCAAAACAACTACAAAGAGACGCACAAATCTACAAAACAACTACGAAGAGACTTCAAAGAAACCCAAAACAACTACGAAGAGATTTCACAGAAACCCAAAACAACTACAAAGAGACGCAAAAATCTACAAAACTACAAAGAGACTTCAAAGAAACCCAAAGCAACTACGAAGAGACTTCACAGAAACCCAAAACAACTACAAAGAGACGCACAAATCTACAAAACAACTACGAAGAGACTTCACAGAAACCCAAAACAACTACGAAGAGACTAAACAGAAACCCAAAACAACTACAAAGAGACGCACAAATCTACAAAACAACTACGAAGAGACTTCAAAGAAACCCAAAACAACTACGAAGAGACTTCACAGAAACCCAAAACAACTACAAAGAGACGCAAAAATCTACAAAACTACAAAGAGACTTCAAAGAAACCCAAAACAACTACGAAGAGACTTCACAGAAACCCAAAACAACTACGAAGAGACTTCAAAGAAACCCAAAACAACTAAGAAGAGACTTCAAAGAAACTACGAAGAGACTTCACAGAAACCCAAAACAACTACGAAGAGACTTCACAGAAACCCAAAACAACTACGAAGAGCCTTCACAGAAACCCAAAACAACTACGGAGAGACTTCAAAGAAACCCAAAACAACTACGAAGAGACTTCAAAGAAACCCAAAACAACTACGAAGAGACTTCACAGAAACCTAAAACAACTACGAAGAGACTTCACAGAAACCCAAAACAACTACGAAGAGACTTCACAGAAACCCAAAACAACTACGAAGAGACTTCACAGAAACCCAAAACAACAACGGAGAGACTTCACAGAAACCTAAAACAACTACGAAGAGACTTCACAGAAACCCAAAACAACTACGAAGAGACTTCACAGAAACCCAAAACAACTACGAAGAGACTTCAAAGAAACCCAAAACAACTACAAAGAGACTTCACAGAAACCCAAAACAACTACGAAGAGCCTTCACAGAAACCCAAAACAACTACGAGGACACTTCAAAGAAACCCAAAGCAACTACGAAGAGACTTCAAAGAAACCCAAAACAACTACGAAGAGACTTCACAGAAACCCAAAACAACTACAAAGAGACGCACAAATCTACAAAACAACTACGAAGAGACTTCAAAGAAACCCAAAACAACTACGAAGAGATTTCACAGAAACCCAAAACAACTACAAAGAGACGCAAAAATCTACAAAACTACAAAGAGACTTCAAAGAAACCCAAAGCAACTACGAAGAGACTTCACAGAAACCCAAAACAACTACAAAGAGACGCACAAATCTACAAAACAACTACGAAGAGACTTCACAGAAACCCAAAACAACTACGAAGAGACTAAACAGAAACCCAAAACAACTACAAAGAGACGCACAAATCTACAAAACAACTACGAAGAGACTTCAAAGAAACCCAAAACAACTACGAAGAGACTTCACAGAAACCCAAAACAACTACAAAGAGACGCAAAAATCTACAAACCTACAAAGAGACTTCAAAGAAACCCAAAACAACTACGAAGAGACTTCACAGAAACCCAAAACAACTACGAAGAGACTTCAAAGAAACCCAAAACAACTAAGAAGAGACTTCAAAGCAACTACGAAGAGACTTCACAGAAACCCAAAACAACTACAAAGAGACGCACAAATCTACAAAACAACTACGAAGAGACTTCACAGAAACCCAAAACAACTACGAAGAGACTAAACAGAAACCCAAAACAACTACAAAGAGACGCACAAATCTACAAAACAACTACGAAGAGACTTCAAAGAAACCCAAAACAACTACGAAGAGACTTCACAGAAACCCAAAACAACTACAAAGAGACGCAAAAATCTACAAACCTACAAAGAGACTTCAAAGAAACCCAAAACAACTACGAAGAGACTTCACAGAAACCCAAAACAACTACGAAGAGACTTCAAAGAAACCCAAAACAACTACGAAGAGACTTCACAGAAACCCAAAACAACTACGAAGAGCCTTCACAGAAACCCAAAACAACTACAAAGAGACGCACAAATCTACAAAACAACTACGAAGAGACTTCAAAGAAACCCAAAATAACTACGAAGAGATTTCACAGAAACCCAAAACAACTACAAAGAGACGCAAAAATCTACAAAACTACAAAGAGACTTCAAAGAAACCCAAAGCAACTACGAAGAGACTTCACAGAAACCCAAAACAACTACAAAGAGACGCACAAATCTACAAAACAACTACGAAGAGTCTTCACAGAAACCCAAAACAACTACGAAGAGACTAAACAGAAACTCAAAACAACTACAAAGAGACGCACAAATCTACAAAACAACTACGAAGAGACTTCAAAGAAACCCAAAACAACTACGAAGAGACTTCACAGAAACCCAAAACAACTACGAAGAGACTTCAAAGAAACCCAAAACAACTAAGAAGAGACTTCAAAGAAACTACGAAGAGACTTCACAGAAACCCAAAACAACTACGAAGAGACTTCACAGAAACCCAAAACAACTACGAAGAGACTTCAAAGAAACCCAAAACAACTACGAAGAGACTTCACAGAAACCCAAAACAACTACGAAGAGACTTCAAAGAAACCCAAAGCAACTACGAAGAGACTTCACAGAAACCCAAAACAACTACAAAGAGACGCACAAATCTACAAAACAACTACGAAGAGACTTCACAGAAACCCAAAACAACTACGAAGAGACTAAACAGAAACCCAAAACAACTACAAAGAGACGCACAAATCTACAAAACAACTACGAAGAGACTTCAAAGAAACCCAAAACAACTACGAAGAGACTTCACAGAAACCCAAAACAACTACAAAGAGACGCAAAAATCTACAAAACTACAAAGAGACTTCAAAGAAACCCAAAACAACTACGAAGAGACTTCACAGAAACCCAAAACAACTACGAAGAGACTTCAAAGAAACCCAAAACAACTAAGAAGAGACTTCAAAGAAACTACGAAGAGACTTCACAGAAACCCAAAACAACTACGAAGAGACTTCACAGAAACCCAAAACAACTACGAAGAGCCTTCACAGAAACCCAAAACAACTACGGAGAGACTTCAAAGAAACCCAAAACAACTACGAAGAGACTTCAAAGAAACCCAAAACAACTACGAAGAGACTTCACAGAAACCTAAAACAACTACGAAGAGACTTCACAGAAACCCAAAACAACTACGAAGAGACTTCACAGAAACCCAAAACAACTACGAAGAGACTTCACAGAAACCCAAAACAGCAACGGAGAGACTTCACAGAAACCTAAAACAACTACGAAGAGACTTCACAGAAACCCAAAACAACTACGAAGAGACTTCACAGAAACCCAAAACAACTACGAAGAGACTTCAAAGAAACCCAAAACAACTACAAAGAGACTTCACAGAAACCCAAAACAACTACGAAGAGCCTTCACAGAAACCCAAAACAACTACGAGGACACTTCAAAGAAACCCAAAGCAACTACGAAGAGACTTCAAAGAAACCCAAAACAACTACGAAGAGATTTCACAGAAACCCAAAACAACTACAAAGAGACGCAAAAATCTACAAAACTACAAAGAGACTTCAAAGAAACCCAAAGCAACTACGAAGAGACTTCACAGAAACCCAAAACAACTACAAAGAGACGCACAAATCTACAAAACAACTACGAAGAGACTTCACAGAAACCCAAAACAACTACGAAGAGACTAAACAGAAACCCAAAACAACTACAAAGAGACGCACAAATCTACAAAACAACTACGAAGAGACTTCAAAGAAACCCAAAACAACTACGAAGAGACTTCACAGAAACCCAAAACAACTACAAAGAGACGCAAAAATCTACAAACCTACAAAGAGACTTCAAAGAAACCCAAAACAACTACGAAGAGCCTTCACAGAAACCCAAAACAACTACGAGGAGACTTCAAAGAAACCCAAAGCAACTACGAAGAGACTTCAAAGAAACCCAAAACAACTATGAAGAGACTTCACAGAAACCCAAAACAACTACAAAGAGACGCACAAATCTACAAAACAACTACGAAGAGACTTCAAAGAAACCCAAAACAACTACGAAGAGATTTCACAGAAACCCAAAACAACTACAAAGAGACGCAAAAATCTACAAAACAACTACGAAGAGACTTCACAGAAACCCAAAACAACTACGAAGAGACTAAACAGAAACCCAAAACAACTACAAAGAGACGCACAAATCTACAAAACAACTACGAAGAGACTTCAAAGAAACCCAAAACAACTACGAAGAGACTTCACAGAAACCCAAAACAACTACAAAGAGACGCAAAAATCTACAAAACTACAAAGAGACTTCAAAGAAACCCAAAACAACTACGAAGAGACTTCACAGAAACCCAAAACAACTACGAAGAGACTTCAAAGAAACCCAAAACAACTAAGAAGAGACTTCAAAGAAACTACGAAGAGACTTCACAGAAACCCAAAACAACTACGAAGAGACTTCACAGAAACCCAAAACAACTACGAAGAGCCTTCACAGAAACCCAAAACAACTACGGAGAGACTTCAAAGAAACCCAAAACAACTACGAAGAGACTTCAAAGAAACCCAAAACAACTACGAAGAGACTTCACAGAAACCTAAAACAACTACGAAGAGACTTCACAGAAACCCAAAACAACTACGAAGAGACTTCACAGAAACCCAAAACAACTACGAAGAGACTTCACAGAAACCCAAAACAACAACGGAGAGACTTCACAGAAACCTAAAACAACTACGAAGAGACTTCACAGAAACCCAAAACAACTACGAAGAGACTTCACAGAAACCCAAAACAACTACGAAGAGACTTCAAAGAAACCCAAAACAACTACAAAGAGACTTCACAGAAACCCAAAACAACTACGAAGAGCCTTCACAGAAACCCAAAACAACTACGAGGACACTTCAAAGAAACTACGAAGAGACTTCAAAGAAACCCAAAACAACTACGAAGAGACTTCACAGAAACCCAAAACAACTACAAAGAGACGCACAAATCTACAAAACAACTACGAAGAGACTTCAAAGAAACCCAAAACAACTACGAAGAGATTTCACAGAAACCCAAAACAACTACAAAGAGACGCAAAAATCTACAAAACTACAAAGAGACTTCAAAGAAACCCAAAGCAACTACGAAGAGACTTCACAGAAACCCAAAACAACTACAAAGAGACGCACAAATCTACAAAACAACTACGAAGAGACTTCACAGAAACCCAAAACAACTACGAAGAGACTAAACAGAAACCCAAAACAACTACAAAGAGACGCACAAATCTACAAAACAACTACGAAGAGACTTCAAAGAAACCCAAAACAACTACGAAGAGACTTCACAGAAACCCAAAACAACTACAAAGAGACGCAAAAATCTACAAACCTACAAAGAGACTTCAAAGAAACCCAAAACAACTACGAAGAGACTTCACAGAAACCCAAAACAACTACGAAGAGACTTCAAAGAAACCCAAAACAACTAAGAAGAGACTTCAAAGAAACTACGAAGAGACTTCACAGAAACCCAAAACAACTACGAAGAGACTTCACAGAAACCCAAAACAACTACGAAGAGACTTCAAAGAAACCCAAAACAACTACGAAGAGACTTCACAGAAACCCAAAACAACTACGAAGAGCCTTCACAGAAACCCAAAACAACTACAAAGAGACGCACAAATCTACAAAACAACTACGAAGAGACTTCAAAGAAACCCAAAATAACTACGAAGAGATTTCACAGAAACCCAAAACAACTACGAAGAGACTTCAAAGAAACCCAAAACAACTACGAAGAGACTTCACAGAAACCCAAAACAACTACGAAGAGCCTTCACAGAAACCCAAAACAACTACAAAGAGACGCACAAATCTACAAAACAACTATGAAGAGACTTCAAAGAAACCCAAAACAACTACGGAGAGACTTCAAAGAAACCCAAAACAACTATGAAGAGACTTCAAAGAAACCCAAAACAACTACGAAGAGACTTCACAGAAACCTAAAACAACTACGAAGAGACTTCACAGAAACCCAAAACAACTACGAAGAGACTTCAAAGAAACCCAAAGCAACTACGAAGAGACTTCAAAGAAACCCAAAACAACTACGAAGAGACTTCACAGAAACCCAAAACAACAACGGAGAGACTTCACAGAAACCTAAAACAACTACGAAGAGACTTCACAGAAACCCAAAACAACTACGAAGAGACTTCACAGAAACCCAAAACAACTACGAAGAGACTTCAAAGAAACCCAAAACAACTACGAAGAGACTTCACAGAAACCCAAAACAACTACGAAGAGCCTTCACAGAAACCCAAAACAACTACGAGGAGACTTCAAAGAAACCCAAAGCAACTACGAAGAGACTTCAAAGAAACCCAAAACAACTATGAAGAGACTTCACAGAAACCCAAAACAACTACAAAGAGACGCACAAATCTACAAAACAACTACGAAGAGACTTCAAAGAAACCCAAAACAACTACGAAGAGATTTCACAGAAACCCAAAACAACTACAAAGAGACGCAAAAATCTACAAAACTACAAAGAGACTTCAAAGAAACCCAAAGCAACTACGAAGAGACTTCACAGAAACCCAAAACAACTACAAAGAGACGCACAAATCTACAAAACAACTACGAAGAGACTTCACAGAAACCCAAAACAACTACGAAGAGACTAAACAGAAACCCAAAACAACTACAAAGAGACGCACAAATCTACAAAACAACTACGAAGAGACTTCAAAGAAACCCAAAACAACTACGAAGAGACTTCACAGAAACCCAAAACAACTACAAAGAGACGCAAAAATCTACAAAACTACAAAGAGACTTCAAAGAAACCCAAAACAACTACGAAGAGACTTCACAGAAACCCAAAACAACTACGAAGAGACTTCAAAGAAACCCAAAACAACTAAGAAGAGACTTCAAAGAAACTACGAAGAGACTTCACAGAAACCCAAAACAACTACGAAGAGACTTCACAGAAACCCAAAACAACTACGAAGAGCCTTCACAGAAACCCAAAACAACTACGGAGAGACTTCAAAGAAACCCAAAACAACTACGAAGAGACTTCAAAGAAACCCAAAACAACTACGAAGAGACTTCACAGAAACCTAAAACAACTACGAAGAGACTTCACAGAAACCCAAAACAACTACGAAGAGACTTCAAAGAAACCCAAAACAACTACAAAGAGACTTCACAGAAACCCAAAACAACTACGAAGAGCCTTCACAGAAACCCAAAACAACTACGAAGAGACTTCACAGAAACCCAAAACAACTACGAAGAGACTTCACAGAAACCTAAAACAACTACGAAGAGACTTCACAGAAACCCAAAACAACTACGAAGAGACTTCACAGAAACCCAAAACAACTACGAAGAGACTTCAAAGAAACCCAAAACAACTAAGAAGAGACTTCAAAGAAACTACGAAGAGACTTCACAGAAACCCAAAACAACTACGAAGAGACTTCACAGAAACCCAAAACAACTACGAAGAGACTTCAAAGAAACCCAAAACAACTACGAAGAGACTTCACAGAAACCCAAAACAACTACGAAGAGACTTCAAAGAAACCCAAAACAACTACGAAGAGACTTCACAGAAACCCAAAACAACTACGAAGAGCCTTCACAGAAACCCAAAACAACTACAAAGAGACGCACAAATCTACAAAACAACTATGAAGAGACTTCAAAGAAACCCAAAACAACTACGAAGAGATTTCACAGAAACCCAAAACAACTACAAAGAGACGCAAAAATCTACAAAACTACAAAGAGACTTCAAAGAAACCCAAAGCAACTACGAAGAGACTTCACAGAAACCCAAAACAACTACAAAGAGACGCACAAATCTACAAAACAACTACGAAGAGACTTCACAGAAACCCAAAACAACTACGAAGAGACTAAACAGAAACCCAAAACAACTACGAAGAGACTTCAAAGAAACCCAAAACAACTACGAAGAGACTTCACAGAAACCCAAAACAACTACAAAGAGACGCAAAAATCTACAAAACAACTACGAAGAGACTTCAAAGAAACCCAAAACAACTACGAAGAGACTTAACAGAAACCCAAAACAACTACGAAGAGACTTCAAAGAAACCCAAAACAACTACGAAGAGACTTCACAGAAACCCAAAACAACTACGAAGAGACTTCACAGAAACCCAAAACAACTACGAAGAGACTTCACAGAAACCTAAAACAACTACGAAGAGACTTCACAGAAACCCAAAACAACTACGAAGAGACTTCACAGAAACCCAAAACAACTACGAAGAGACTTCAAAGAAACCCAAAGCAACTACGAAGAGACTTCACAGAAACCCAAAACAACTCCAAAGAGACGCACAAATCTACAAAACAACTACGAAGAGACTTCAAAGAAACCCAAAACAACTACGAAGAGACTTCACAGAAACCAAAACAACTACAAAGAGACGCAAAAATCTACAAAACTACAAAGAGACTTCAAAGAAACCCAAAACAACTACGAAGAGACTTCACAGAAACCCAAATAAACTACGAAGAGACTTCAAAGAAACCCCAAACAACTACGAAGAGACTTCAAAGAAACTACGAAGAGACTTCACAGAAACCCAAAACAACTACGAAGAGACTTCACAGAAACCCAAAACAACTACGAAGAGACTTCAAAGAAACCCAAAACAACTACGAAGAGACTTCACAGAAACCCAAAACAACTACGAAGAGCCTGCACAGAAACCCAAAACAACTACGGAGAGACTTCAAAGAAACCCAAAACAACTATGAAGAGACTTCAAAGAAACCCAAAACAACTACGAAGAGACTTCACAGAAACCTAAAACAACTACGAAGAGACTTCACAGAAACCCAAAACAACTACGAAGAGACTTCACAGACACCCAAAACAACTACGAAGAGACTTCAAAGAAACCCAAAGCAACTACGAAGAGACTTCAAAGAAACCCAAAACAACTACGAAGAGACTTCACAGAAACCCAAAACAACAACGGAGAGACTTCACAGAAACCTAAAACAACTACGAAGAGACTTCACAGAAACCCAAAACAACTACGAAGAGACTTCACAGAAACCCAAAACAACTACGAAGAGACTTCAAAGAAACCCAAAACAACTACGAAGAGACTTCACAGAAACCCAAAACAACTACGAAGAGCCTTCACAGAAACCCAAAACAACTACGAGGAGACTTCAAAGAAACCCAAAGCAACTACGAAGAGACTTCAAAGAAACCCAAAACAACTATGAAGAGACTTCACAGAAACCCAAAACAACTACAAAGAGACGCACAAATCTACAAAACAACTACGAAGAGACTTCAAAGAAACCCAAAACAACTACGAAGAGATTTCACAGAAACCCAAAACAACTACAAAGAGACGCAAAAATCTACAAAACTACAAAGAGACTTCAAAGAAACCCAAAGCAACTACGAAGAGACTTCACAGAAACCCAAAACAACTACGAAGAGACTTCAAAGAAACCCCAAACAACTACGAAGAGACTTCAAAGAAACTACGAAGAGACTTCACAGAAACCCAAAACAACTACGAAGAGACTTCACAGAAACCCAAAACAACTACGAAGAGACTTCAAAGAAACCCAAAACAACTACGAAGAGACTTCACAGAAACCCAAAACAACTACGAAGAGCCTTCACAGAAACCCAAAACAACTACGGAGAGACTTCAAAGAAACCCAAAACAACTATGAAGAGACTTCAAAGAAACCCAAAACAACTACGAAGAGACTTCACAGAAACCTAAAACAACTACGAAGAGACTTCACAGAAACCCAAAACAACTACGAAGAGACTTCACAGAAACCCAAAACAACTACGAAGAGACTTCAAAGAAACCCAAAGCAACTACGAAGAGACTTCAAAGAAACCCAAAACAACTACGAAGAGACTTCACAGAAACCCAAAACAACTACGAAGAGACTTCACAGAAACCCAAAACAACTACGAAGAGACTTCACAGAAACCCAAAACAACTACAAAGAGACGCACAAATCTACAAAACAACTACGAAGAGACTTCACAGAAACCCAAAACAACTACGAAGAGACTAAACAGAAACCCAAAACAACTACGAAGAGACTTCAAAGAAACCCAAAACAACTACGAAGAGACTTCACAGAAACCCAAAACAACTACAAAGAGACGCAAAAATCTACAAAACAACTACGAAGAGACTTCAAAGAAACCCAAAACAACTACGAAGAGACTTAACAGAAACCCAAAACAACTACGAAGAGACTTCAAAGAAACCCAAAACAACTACGAAGAGACTTCACAGAAACCCAAAACAACTACGAAGAGACTTCACAGAAACCCAAAACAACTACGAAGAGACTTCACAGAAACCTAAAACAACTACGAAGAGACTTCACAGAAACCCAAAACAACTACGAAGAGACTTCACAGAAACCCAAAACAACTACGAAGAGACTTCAAAGAAACCCAAAGCAACTACGAAGAGACTTCACAGAAACCCAAAACAACTCCAAAGAGACGCACAAATCTACAAAACAACTACGAAGAGACTTCAAAGAAACCCAAAACAACTACGAAGAGACTTCACAGAAACCAAAACAACTACAAAGAGACGCAAAAATCTACAAAACTACAAAGAGACTTCAAAGAAACCCAAAACAACTACGAAGAGACTTCACAGAAACCCAAAACAACTACGAAGAGACTTCAAAGAAACCCCAAACAACTACGAAGAGACTTCAAAGAAACTACGAAGAGACTTCACAGAAACCCAAAACAACTACGAAGAGACTTCACAGAAACCCAAAACAACTACGAAGAGACTTCAAAGAAACCCAAAACAACTACGAAGAGACTTCACAGAAACCCAAAACAACTACGAAGAGCCTTCACAGAAACCCAAAACAACTACGGAGAGACTTCAAAGAAACCCAAAACAACTATGAAGAGACTTCAAAGAAACCCAAAACAACTACGAAGAGACTTCACAGAAACCTAAAACAACTACGAAGAGACTTCACAGAAACCCAAAACAACTACGAAGAGACTTCACAGACACCCAAAACAACTACGAAGAGACTTCAAAGAAACCCAAAGCAACTACGAAGAGACTTCAAAGAAACCCAAAACAACTACGAAGAGACTTCACAGAAACCCAAAACAACAACGGAGAGACTTCACAGAAACCTAAAACAACTACGAAGAGACTTCACAGAAACCCAAAACAACTACGAAGAGACTTCACAGAAACCCAAAACAACTACGAAGAGACTTCAAAGAAACCCAAAACAACTACGAAGAGACTTCACAGAAACCCAAAACAACTACGAAGAGCCTTCACAGAAACCCAAAACAACTACGAGGAGACTTCAAAGAAACCCAAAGCAACTACGAAGAGACTTCAAAGAAACCCAAAACAACTATGAAGAGACTTCACAGAAACCCAAAACAACTACAAAGAGACGCACAAATCTACAAAACAACTACGAAGAGACTTCAAAGAAACCCAAAACAACTACGAAGAGATTTCACAGAAACCCAAAACAACTACAAAGAGACGCAAAAATCTACAAAACTACAAAGAGACTTCAAAGAAACCCAAAGCAACTACGAAGAGACTTCACAGAAACCCAAAACAACTACGAAGAGACTTCAAAGAAACCCCAAACAACTACGAAGAGACTTCAAAGAAACTACGAAGAGACTTCACAGAAACCCAAAACAACTACGAAGAGACTTCACAGAAACCCAAAACAACTACGAAGAGACTTCAAAGAAACCCAAAACAACTACGAAGAGACTTCACAGAAACCCAAAACAACTACGAAGAGCCTTCACAGAAACCCAAAACAACTACGGAGAGACTTCAAAGAAACCCAAAACAACTATGAAGAGACTTCAAAGAAACCCAAAACAACTACGAAGAGACTTCACAGAAACCTAAAACAACTACGAAGAGACTTCACAGAAACCCAAAACAACTACGAAGAGACTTCACAGAAACCCAAAACAACTACGAAGAGACTTCAAAGAAACCCAAAGCAACTACGAAGAGACTTCAAAGAAACCCAAAACAACTACGAAGAGACTTCACAGAAACCCAAAACAACAACGGAGAGACTTCACAGAAACCTAAAACAACTACGAAGAGACTTCACAGAAACCCAAAACAACTACGAAGAGACTTCACAGAAACCCAAAACAACTACGAAGAGACTTCAAAGAAACCCAAAACAACTACGAAGAGACTTCACAGAAACCCAAAACAACTACGAAGAGCCTTCACAGAAACCCAAAACAACTACGAGGAGACTTCAAAGAAACCCAAAGCAACTACGAAGAGACTTCAAAGAAACCCAAAACAACTATGAAGAGACTTCACAGAAACCCAAAACAACTACAAAGAGACGCACAAATCTACAAAACAACTACGAAGAGACTTCAAAGAAACCCAAAACAACTACGAAGAGATTTCACAGAAACCCAAAACAACTACAAAGAGACGCAAAAATCTACAAAACTACAAAGAAACCCAAAGCAACTACGAAGAGACTTCACAGAAACCCAAAACAACTACAAAGAGACGCACAAATCTACAAAACAACTACGAAGAGACTTCACAGAAACCCAAAACAACTACGAAGAGACTAAACAGAAACCCAAAACAACTACAAAGAGACGCACAAATCTACAAAACAACTACGAAGAGACTTCAAAGAAACCCAAAACAACTACGAAGAGACTTCACAGAAACCCAAAACAACTACAAAGAGACGCAAAAATCTACAAAACTACAAAGAGACTTCAAAGAAACCCAAAACAACTACGAAGAGACTTCACAGAAACCCAAAACAACTACGAAGAGACTTCAAAGAAACCCAAAACAACTAAGAAGAGACTTCAAAGAAACTACGAAGAGCCTTCACAGAAACCCAAAACAACTACGGAGAGACTTCAAAGAAACCCAAAACAACTACGAAGAGACTTCAAAGAAACCCAAAACAACTACGAAGAGACTTCACAGAAACCTAAAACAACTACGAAGAGACTTCACAGAAACCCAAAACAACTACGAAGAGACTTCACAGAAACCCAAAACAACGGAGAGACTTCACAGAAACCTAAAACAACTACGAAGAGACTTCACAGAAACCCAAAACAACTACGAAGAGACTTCACAGAAACCCAAAACAACTACGAAGAGACTTCAAAGAAACCCAAAACAACTACAAAGAGACTTCACAGAAACCCAAAACAACTACGAAGAGCCTTCACAGAAACCCAAAACAACTACGAGGAGACTTCAACGAAACCCAAAGCAACTACGAAGAGACTTCAAAGAAACCCAAAACAACTACGAAGAGACTTCACAGAAACCCAAAACAACTACGAAGAGACTTCAAAGAAACCCAAAACAACTACAAAGAGACTTCACAGAAACCCAAAACAACTACGAAGAGACTTCACAGAAACCCAAAACAACTACAAAGAGACGCACAAATCTACAAAACAACTACGAAGAGACTTCAAAGAAACCCAAAACAACTACGAAGAGACTTCACAGAAACCCAAAACAACTACAAAGAGACACAAAAATCTACAAACCTACAAAGAGACTTCAAAGAAACCCAAAACAACTACGAAGAGACTTCACAGAAACCCAAAACAACTACGAAGAGACTTCAAAGAAACCCAAAACAACTAAGAAGAGACTTCAAAGAAACTACGAAGAGACTTCACAGAAACCCAAAACAACTACGAAGAGACTTCACAGAAACCCAAAACAACTACGAAGAGACTTCAAAGAAACCCAAAACAACTACGAAGAGACTTCACAGAAACCCAAAACAACTACGAAGAGCCTTCACAGAAACCCAAAACAACTACGGAGAGACTTCAAAGAAACCCAAAACAACTACGAAGAGACTTCAAAGAAACCCAAAACAACTACGAAGAGACTTCACAGAAACCTAAAACAACTACGAAGAGACTTCACAGAAACCCAAAACAACTACGAAGAGACTTCACAGAAACCCAAAACAACTACGAAGAGACTTCAAAGAAACCCAAAGCAACTACGAAGAGACTTCAAAGAAACCCAAAACAACTACGAAGAGACTTCACAGAAACCCAAAACAACAACGGAGAGACTTCACAGAAACCTAAAACAACTACGAAGAGACTTCACAGAAACCCAAAACAACTACGAAGAGACTTCACAGAAACCCAAAACAACTACGAAGAGACTTCAAAGAAACCCAAAACAACTACGAAGAGACTTCACAGAAACCCAAAACAACTACAAAGAGCCTTCACAGAAACCCAAAACAACTACGGAGAGACTTCAAAGAAACCCCAAACAACTACGAAGAGACTTCAAAGAAACCCAAAACAACTACGAAGAGACTTAACAGAAACCTAAAACAACTACGAGGAGACTTCAAAGAAACCCAAAGGAACTACGAAGATACTAAACAGAAACCCAAAACAACTACGAAGAGACTAAACAGAAACCCAAAACAACTACAAAGAGCCGCAAAAATCTACGAAACAACTACGAAGAGACTTCAAAGAAACCCAAAACAACTACGAAGAGATTTCACAGAAACCCAAAACAACTACAAAGAGACGCAAAAATCTACAAAACTACAAAGAGACTTCAAAGAAACCCAAAGCAACTACAAAGAGACTTCACAGAAACCCAAAACAACTACAAAGAGACGCACAAATCTACAAAACAACTACGAAGAGACTTCACAGAAACCCAAAACAACTACGAAGAGACTAAACAGAAACCCAAAACAACTACAAAGAGACGCAAAAATCTACAAAACAACTACGAAGAGACTTCAAAGAAACCCAAAACAACTACGAAGAGACTTCAAAGAAACCCAAAACAACTACGAAGAGACTTCACAGAAACCTAAAACAACTACGAAGAGACTTCACAGAAACCCAAAACAACTACGAAGAGACTTAACAGAAACCCAAAACAACTACGGAGAGACTTCAAAGAAACCCAAAACAACTACGAAGAGACTTCAAAGAAACCCAAAACAACTACGAAGAGACTTCACAGAAACCCAAAACAACTACGAAGAGACTTCACAGAAACCTAAAACAATTACGAAGAGACTTCACAGAAACCCAAAACAACTACGGAGAGACTTCAAAGAAACCCAAAACAACTACGAAGAGACTTCACAGAAACCTAAAACAACTACGAAGAGACTTCACAGAAACCCAAAACAACTACGAAGAGACTTCACAGAAACCCAAAACAACTACGAAGAGACTTCAAAGAAACCCAAAGCAACTACGAAGAGACTTCACAGAAACCCAAAACAACTACAAAGAGACGCACAAATCTACAAAACAACTACGAAGAGACTTCAAAGAAACCCAAAACAACTACGAAGAGATTTCACAGAAACCCAAAACAACTACAAAGAGACGCAAAAATCTACAAAACTACAAAGAGACTTCAAAGAAACCCAAAGCAACTACGAAGAGACTTCACAGAAACCCAAAACAACTACAAAGAGACGCACAAATCTACAAAACAACTACGAAGAGACTTCACAGAAACCCAAAACAACTACGAAGAGACTAAACAGAAACCCAAAACAACTACAATTAGACGCAAAAATCTACGAAACAACTACGAAGAGACTTCAAAGAAACCCAAAGCAACTACGAAGAGACTTCACAGAAACCCAAAACAACTACAAAGAGACGCACAAATCTACAAAACAACTACGAAGAGACTTCAAAGAAACCCAAAGCAACTACAAAGAGATGCAAAAATCTACAAAACTACAAAGAGACTTCAAAGAAACCCAAAACAACTACGAAGAGACTTCACAGAAACCCAAAACAACTACGAAGAGACTTCACAGAAACCCAAAACAACTACGAAGAGACTTCAAAGAAACCCAAAGCAACTACGAAGAGACTTCACAGAAACCCAAAACAACTACAAAGAGACGCACAAATCTACAAAACAACTACGAAGAGACTTCAAAGAAACCCAAAGCAACTACGAAGAGACTTCACAGAAAACCAAAACAACTACGAAGAGACTTCAAAGAATCCCAAAGCAACTACGAAGAGACTTCACAGAAACCCAAAACAACTACGAAGAGACTTCACAGAAACCTAAAACAACTACGAAGAGACTTCACAGAAACCCAAAACAACTACGAAGAGACTTCACAGAAACCCAAAACAACTACGAAGAGACTTCAAAGAAACCCAAAGCAACTACGAAGAGACTTCACAGAAACCCAAAACAACTACAAAGAGATGCAAAAATCTACAAAACTACAAAGAGACTTCAAAGAAACCCAAAACAACTACGAAGAGACTTCAAAGAAACCCAAAACAACTACGAAGAGACTTAACAGAAACCCAAAACAACTACGAAGAGACTTCACAGAAACCTAAAACAACTACGAAGAGACTTCACAGAAACCCAAAACAACTACGAAGAGACTTCACAGAAACCCAAAACAACTACGAAGAGACTTCAAAGAAACCCAAAGCAACTACGAAGAGACTTCACAGAAACCCAAAACAACTACAAAGAGATGCAAAAATCTACAAAACTACAAAGAGACTTCAAAGAAACCCAAAACAACTACGAAGAGACTTCACAGAAACCCAAAACAACTACGAAGAGACTTCAAAGAAACCCAAAACAACTACGAAGAGACTTCACAGAAACCCAAAACAACTACGAAGAGACTTCAAAGAAACCCAAAGCAACTACGAAGAGACTTCACAGAAACCCAAAACAACTACAAAGAGACGCACAAATCTACAAAACAACTACGAAGAGACTTCAAAGAAACCCAAAGCAACTACAAAGAGATGCAAAAATCTACAAAACTACAAAGAGACTTCAAAGAAACCCAAAACAACTACGAAGAGACTTCACAGAAACCCAAAACAACTACGAAGAGACTTCACAGAAACCCAAAACAACTACGAAGAGACTTCAAAGAAACCCAAAGCAACTACGAAGAGACTTCTCAGAAACCCAAAACAACTACAAAGAGACGCACAAATCTACAAAACAACTACGAAGAGACATCAAAGAAACCCAAAGCAACTATGAAGAGACTTCACAGAAACCCAAAGCAACTACGAAGAGACTAAACAGAAACCCAAAACAACTACAAAGAGACGCAAAAATCTATAAAACAACTACGAAGAGACTTCAAAGAAACCCAAAACAACTACGAAGAGACTTCACAGAAACTAAAACAACTACGAAGAGACTTCACAGAAACCCAAAACAACTACGAAGAGACTTAACAGAAACCCAAACCAACTACGAAGAGACTTCAAAGAAACCCAAAACAACTACGAAGAGACTTCACAGAAACCCAAAACAACTACAAAGAGATGCAAAAATCTACAAAACTACAAAGAGACTTCAAAGAAACCCAAAACAACTACGAAGACACTTCACAGAAACCCAAAACAACTACGAAGAGACTTCAAAGAAACCCAAAGCAACTACGAAGAGACTAAACAGAAACCCAAAACAACTACAAAGAGACGCAAAAATCTACAAAACAACTACGAAGAGACTTCAAAGAAACCCAAAACAACTACGAAGAGACTTCACAGAAACCTAAAACAACTACGAAGAGACTTCACAGAAACCCAAAACAACTACGAAGAGACTTAACAGAAACCCAAAACAACTACGAAGAGACTTCACAGAAACCTAAAACAACTATGAAGAGACTTCACAGCAACCCAAAACAACTACGAAGAGACTTCACAGAAACCCAAAACAACTACGAAGAGACTTCAAAGAAACCCAAAGCAACTACGAAGAGACTTCACAGAAACCCAAAACAACTACAAAGAGATGCAAAAATCTACAAAACTACAAAGAGACTTCAAAGAAACCCAAAACAACTACGAAGAGACTTCACAGAAACCCAAAACAACTACGAAGAGACTTCAAAGAAACCCAAAACAACTACGAAGAGACTTCACAGAAACCCAAAACAACTACGAAGAGACTTCAAAGAAACCCAAAGCAACTACGAAGAGACTTCACAGAAACCCAAAACAACTACAAAGAGACGCACAAATCTACAAAACAACTACGAAGAGACTTCAAAGAAACCCAAAGCAACTACAAAGAGATGCAAAAATCTACAAAACTACAAAGAGACTTCAAAGAAACCCAAAAAACTACGAAGAGACTTCACAGAAACCCAAAACAACTACGAAGAGACTTCACAGAAACCCAAAACAACTACGAAGAGACTTCAAAGAAACCCAAAGCAACTACGAAGAGACTTCACAGAAACCCAAAACAACTACAAAGAGACGCACAAATCTACAAAACAACTACGAAGAGACTTCAAAGAAACCCAAAGCAACTATGAAGAGACTTCACAGAAACCCAAAGCAACTACGAAGAGACTAAACAGAAACCCAAAACAACTACAAAGAGACGCAAAAATCTACAAAACAACTACGAAGAGACTTCAAAGAAACCCAAAACAACTACGAAGAGACTTCACAGAAACCTAAAACAACTACGAAGAGACTTCACAGAAACCCAAAACAACTACGAAGAGACTTAACAGAAACCCAAAACAACTACAAAGAGACGCACAAATCTACAAAACAACTACGAAGAGACTTCACAGAAACCCAAAACAACTACAAAGAGACGCACAAATCTACAAAACAACTACGAAGAGACTTCAAAGAAACCCAAAGCAACTACGAAGAGACTTCACAGAAAACCAAAACAACTACGAAGAGACTTCAAAGAAACCCAAAACAACTACGAAGAGACTTCACAGAAACCCAAAACAACTACAAAGAGACGCACAAATCTACAAAACAACTACGAAGAGACTTCAAAGAAACCCAAAGCAACTACGAAGAGACTTCACAGAAACCCAAAACAACTACGAAGAGACTTCACAGAAACCTAAAACAACTACGAAGAGACTTCACAGAAACCCAAAACAACTACGAAGAGACTTCACAGAAACCCAAAACAACTACGAAGAGACTTCAAAGAAACCCAAAGCAACTACGAAGAGACTTCACAGAAACCCAAAACAACTACAAAGAGATGCAAAAATCTACAAAACTACAAAGAGACTTCAAAGAAACCCAAAACAACTACGAAGACACTTCACAGAAACCCAAAACAACTACGAAGAGACTTCAAAGAAACCCAAAGCAACTACGAAGAGACTAAACAGAAACCCAAAACAACTACAAAGAGACGCAAAAATCTACAAAACAACTACGAAGAGACTTCAAAGAAACCCAAAACAACTACGAAGAGACTTCACAGAAACCTAAAACAACTACGAAGAGACTTAACAGAAACCCAAAACAACTACAAAGAGACTTCACAGAAACCCAAAACAACTACGAAGAGACTTCACAGAAACCCAAAACAACTACGAAGAGACTTCACAGAAACCCAAAACAACTACGAAGAGACTTAACAGAAACCCAAAACAACTACGAAGAGACTTCACAGAAACCTAAAACAACTACGAAGAGACTTCACAGAAACCCAAAACAACTACGAAGAGACTTCACAGAAACCCAAAACAACTACGAAGAGACTTCAAAGAAACCCAAAGCAACTACGAAGAGACTTCACAGAAACCCAAAACAACTACAAAGAGATGCAAAAATCTACAAAACTACAAAGAGACCCAAAACAACTACGAAGAGACTTCACAGAAACCCAAAACAACTAAGAAGAGACTTCAAAGAAACCCAAAACAACTACGAAGAGACTTCACAGAAACCCAAAACAACTACGAAGAGACTTCAAAGAAACCCAAAGCAACTACGAAGAGACTTCACAGAAACCCAAAACAACTACAAAGAGACGCACAAATCTACAAAACAACTACGAAGAGACTTCAAAGAAACCCAAAGCAACTACAAAGAGATGCAAAAATCTACAAAACTACAAAGAGACTTCAAAGAAACCCAAAACAACTACGAAGAGACTTCACAGAAACCCAAAACAACTACGAAGAAACTTCACAGAAACCCAAAACAACTACGAAGAGACTTCAAAGAAACCCAAAGCAACTACGAAGAGACTTCACAGAAACCCAAAACAACTACAAAGAGACGCACAAATCTACAAAACAACTACGAAGAGACTTCAAAGAAACCCAAAGCAACTATGAAGAGACTTCACAGAAACCCAAAGCAACTACGAAGAGACTAAACAGAAACCCAAAACAACTACAAAGAGACGCAAAAATCTATAAAACAACTACGAAGAGACTTCAAAGAAACCCAAAACAACTACGAAGAGACTTCACAGAAACCTAAAACAACTACGAAGAGACTTCACAGAAACCCAAAACAACTACGAAGAGACTTAACAGAAACCCAAACCAACTACGAAGAGACTTCAAAGAAACCCAAAACAACTACGAAGAGACTTCACAGAAACCCAAAACAACTACAAAGAGATGCAAAAATCTACAAAACTACAAAGAGACTTCAAAGAAACCCAAAACAACTACGAAGACACTTCACAGAAACCCAAAACAACTACGAAGAGACTTCAAAGAAACCCAAAGCAACTACGAAGAGACTAAACAGAAACCCAAAACAACTACGAAGAGACTTAACAGAAACCCAAAACAACTACAAAGAGACGCACAAATCTACAAAACAACTACGAAGAGACTTCACAGAAACCCAAAACAACTACAAAGAGACGCACAAATCTACAAAACAACTACGAAGAGACTTCAAAGAAACCCAAAGCAACTACGAAGAGACTTCACAGAAAACCAAAACAACTACGAAGAGACTTCAAAGAAACCCAAAACAACTACGAAGAGACTTCACAGAAACCCAAAACAACTACAAAGAGACGCACAAATCTACAAAACAACTACGAAGAGACTTCAAAGAAACCCAAAGCAACTACGAAGAGACTTCACAGAAACCCAAAACAACTACGAAGAGACTTCACAGAAACCTAAAACAACTACGAAGAGACTTCACAGAAACCCAAAACAACTACGAAGAGACTTCACAGAAACCCAAAACAACTACGAAGAGACTTCAAAGAAACCCAAAGCAACTACGAAGAGACTTCACAGAAACCCAAAACAACTACAAAGAGATGCAAAAATCTACAAAACTACAAAGAGACTTCAAAGAAACCCAAAACAACTACGAAGACACTTCACAGAAACCCAAAACAACTACGAAGAGACTTCAAAGAAACCCAAAGCAACTACGAAGAGACTAAACAGAAACCCAAAACAACTACAAAGAGACGCAAAAATCTACAAAACAACTACGAAGAGACTTCAAAGAAACCCAAAACAACTACGAAGAGACTTCACAGAAACCTAAAACAACTACGAAGAGACTTAACAGAAACCCAAAACAACTACAAAGAGACTTCACAGAAACCCAAAACAACTACGAAGAGACTTCACAGAAACCCAAAACAACTACGAAGAGACTTCACAGAAACCCAAAACAACTACGAAGAGACTTAACAGAAACCCAAAACAACTACGAAGAGACTTCACAGAAACCTAAAACAACTACGAAGAGACTTCACAGAAACCCAAAACAACTACGAAGAGACTTCACAGAAACCCAAAACAACTACGAAGAGACTTCAAAGAAACCCAAAGCAACTACGAAGAGACTTCACAGAAACCCAAAACAACTACAAAGAGATGCAAAAATCTACAAAACTACAAAGAGACTTCAAAGAAACCCAAAACAACTACGAAGAGACTTCACAGAAACCCAAAACAACTACGAAGAGACTTCAAAGAAACCCAAAACAACTACGAAGAGACTTCACAGAAACCCAAAACAACTACGAAGAGACTTCAAAGAAACCCAAAGCAACTACGAAGAGACTTCACAGAAACCCAAAACAACTACAAAGAGACGCACAAATCTACAAAACAACTACGAAGAGACTTCAAAGAAACCCAAAGCAACTACAAAGAGATGCAAAAATCTACAAAACTACAAAGAGACTTCAAAGAAACCCAAAACAACTACGAAGAGACTTCACAGAAACCCAAAACAACTACGAAGAGACTTCACAGAAACCCAAAACAACTACAAAGAGACTTCAAAGAAACCCAAAGCAACTACGAAGAGACTTCACAGAAACCCAAAACAACTACAAAGAGACGCACAAATCTACAAAACAACTACGAAGAGACTTCAAAGAAACCCAAAGCAACTATGAAGAGACTTCACAGAAACCCAAAGCAACTACGAAGTGACTAAACAGAAACCCAAAACAACTACAAAGAGACGCAAAAATCTATAAAATAACTACGAAGAGACTTCAAAGAAACCCAAAACAACTACGAAGAGACTTCACAGAAACCTAAAACAACTACGAAGAGACTTCACAGAAACCCAAAACAACTACGAAGAGACTTAACAGAAACCCAAACCAACTACGAAGAGACTTCAAAGAAACCCAAAACAACTACGAAGAGACTTCACAGAAACCCAAAACAACTACAAAGAGATGCAAAAATCTACAAAACTACGAAGAGACTTCAAAGAAACCCAAAACAACTACGAAGACACTTCACAGAAACCCAAAACAACTACGAAGAGACTTCAAAGAAACCCAAAGCAACTACGAAGAGACTAAACAGAAACCCAAAACAACTACAAAGAGACGCAAAAATCTACAAAACAACTACGAAGAGACTTCAAAGAAACCCAAAACAACTACGAAGAGACTTCACAGAAACCTAAAACAACTACGAAGAGACTTCACAGAAACCCAAAACAACTACGAAGAGACTTAACAGAAATCCAAAACAACTACGAAGAGACTTCACAGAAACCTAAAACAACTACGAAGAGACTTCACAGAAACCCAAAACAACTACGAAGAGACTTCACAGAAACCCAAAACAACTACGAAGAGACTTCAAAGAAACCCAAAGCAACTACGAAGAGACTTCACAGAAACCCAAAACAACTACAAAGAGATGCAAAAATCTACAACACTACAAAGAGACTTCAAAGAAACCCAAAACAACTACGAAGAGACTTCACAGAAACCCAAAACAACTACGAAGAGACTTCAAAGAAACCCAAAACAACTACGAAGAGACTTCACAGAAACCCAAAACAACTACGAAGAGACTTCAAAGAAACCCAAAGCAACTACGAAGAGACTTCACAGAAACCCAAAACAACTACAAAGAGACGCACAAATCTACAAAACAACTACGAAGAGACTTCAAAGAAACCCAAAGCAACTACAAAGAGATGCAAAAATCTACAAAACTACAAAGAGACTTCAAAGAAACCCAAAAAACTACGAAGAGACTTCACAGAAACCCAAAACAACTACGAAGAGACTTCACAGAAACCCAAAACAACTACGAAGAGACTTCAAAGAAACCCAAAGCAACTACGAAGAGACTTCACAGAAACCCAAAACAACTACAAAGAGACGCACAAATCTACAAAACAACTACGAAGAGACTTCAAAGAAACCCAAAGCAACTATGAAGAGACTTCACAGAAACCCAAAGCAACTACGAAGAGACTAAACAGAAACCCAAAACAACTACAAAGAGACGCAAAAATCTACAAAACAACTACGAAGAGACTTCAAAGAAACCCAAAACAACTACGAAGAGACTTCACAGAAACCTAAAACAACTACGAAGAGACTTCACAGAAACCCAAAACAACTACGAAGAGACTTAACAGAAACCCAAACCAACTACGAAGAGACTTTAAAGAAACCCAAAACAACTACGAAGAGACTTCACAGAAACCCAAAACAACTACGAAGAGACTTCAAAGAATCCCAAAGCAACTACGAAGAGACTTCACAGAAACCCAAAACAACTACGAAGAGACTTCACAGAAACCTAAAACAACTACGAAGAGACTTCACAGAAACCCAAAGCAACTACGAAGAGACTTCACAGAAACCCAAAACAACTACAAAGAGACGCAAAAATCTACAAAACTACAAAGAAACCCAAAACAACTACGAAGAGACTTCACAGAAACCCAAAACAACTACAAAGAGACGCAAAAATCTACAAAAAAACTACGAAGAGACTTCACAGAAACCCAAAACAACTACGAAGAGACTTCACAGAAACCTAAAACAACTACGAAGAGACTTCAAAGAATCCCAAAGCAACTACGAAGAGACTTCACAGAAACCCAAAACAACTACGAAGAGACTTCACAGAAACCTAAAACAACTACGAAGAGACTTCACAGAAACCCAAAGCAACTACGAAGAGACTTCACAGAAACCCAAAACAACTACAAAGAGACGCAAAAATCTACAAAACTACAAAGAGACTTCAAAGAAACCCAAAACAACTACGAAGAGACTTCACAGAAACCCAAAACAACTACAAAGAGACGCAAAAATCTACAAAAAAACTACGAAGAGACTTCAAAGAAACCCAAAACAACTACGAAGAGACTTCACAGAAACCTAAAACAACTACGAAGAGACTTCACAGAAACCCAAAACAACTACGAAGAGACTTAACAGAAACCCAAAGCAACTACGAAGAGACTTCAAAGAAACCCAAAACAACTACGAAGAGACTTCACAGAAACCCAAAACAACTACAAAGAGACGCACAAATCTACAAAACAACTACGAAGAGACTTCAAAGAAACCCAAAGCAACTATGAAGAGACTTCACAGAAACCCAAAGCAACTACGAAGAGACTAAACAGAAACCCAAAACAACTACAAAGAGACGCAAAAATCTACAAAACAACTACGAAGAGACTTCAAAGAAACCCAAAACAACTACGAAGAGACTTCACAGAAACCTAAAACAACTACGAAGAGACTTCACAGAAACCCAAAACAACTACGAAGAGACTTAACAGAAACCCAAACCAACTATGAAGAGACTTCAAAGAAACCCAAAACAACTACGAAGAGACTTCACAGAAACCCAAAACAACTACGAAGAGACTTCAAAGAATCCCAAAGCAACTACGAAGAGACTTCACAGAAACCCAAAACAACTACGAAGAGACTTCACAGAAACCTAAAACAACTACGAAGAGACTTCACAGAAACCCAAAGCAACTACGAAGAGACTTCACAGAAACCCAAAACAACTACAAAGAGACGCAAAAATCTACAAAACTACAAAGAGACTTCAAAGAAACCCAAAACAACTACGAAGAGACTTCACAGAAACCCAAAACAACTACAAAGAGACGCAAAAATCTACAAAAAAACTACGAAGAGACTTCAAAGAAACCCAAAACAACTACGAAGAGACTTCACAGAAACCTAAAACAACTACGAAGAGACTTCACAGAAACCCAAAACAACTACGAAGAGACTTAACAGAAACCCAAAGTAACTACGAAGAGACTTCAAAGAAACCCAAAACAACTACGAAGAGACTTCACAGAAACCCAAAACAACGACGAAGAGACTTCAAAGAATCCCAAAGCAACTACGAAGAGACTTCACAGAAACCCAAAACAACTACGAAGAGACTTCACAGAAACCCAAAGCAACTACGAAGAGACTTCACAGAAACCCAAAACAACTACAAAGAGACGCAAAAATCTACAAAACTACAAAGAGACTTCAAAGAAACCCAAAGCAACTACGAAGAGACTTCACAGAAACCCAAAACAACTACAAAGAGATGCAAAAATCTACAACACTACAAAGAGACTTCAAAGAAACCCAAAACAACTACGAAGAGACTTCACAGAAACCCAAAACAACTACGAAGAGACTTCAAAGAAACCCAAAACAACTACGAAGAGACTTCACAGAAACCCAAAACAACTACGAAGAGACTTCAAAGAAACCCAAAGCAACTACGAAGAGACTTCACAGAAACCCAAAACAACTACAAAGAGACGCACAAATCTACAAAACAACTACGAAGAGACTTCAAAGAAACCCAAAGCAACTACAAAGAGATGCAAAAATCTACAAAACTACAAAGAGACTTCAAAGAAACCCAAAAAACTACGAAGAGACTTCACAGAAACCCAAAACAACTACGAAGAGACTTCACAGAAACCCAAAACAACTACGAAGAGACTTCAAAGAAACCCAAAGCAACTACGAAGAGACTTCACAGAAACCCAAAACAACTACAAAGAGACGCACAAATCTACAAAACAACTACGAAGAGACTTCAAAGAAACCCAAAGCAACTATGAAGAGACTTCACAGAAACCCAAAGCAACTACGAAGAGACTAAACAGAAACCCAAAACAACTACAAAGAGACGCAAAAATCTACAAAACAACTACGAAGAGACTTCAAAGAAACCCAAAACAACTACGAAGAGACTTCACAGAAACCTAAAACAACTACGAAGAGACTTCACAGAAACCCAAAACAACTACGAAGAGACTTAACAGAAACCCAAACCAACTACGAAGAGACTTTAAAGAAACCCAAAACAACTACGAAGAGACTTCACAGAAACCCAAAACAACTACGAAGAGACTTCAAAGAATCCCAAAGCAACTACGAAGAGACTTCACAGAAACCCAAAACAACTACGAAGAGACTTCACAGAAACCTAAAACAACTACGAAGAGACTTCACAGAAACCCAAAGCAACTACGAAGAGACTTCACAGAAACCCAAAACAACTACAAAGAGACGCAAAAATCTACAAAACTACAAAGAAACCCAAAACAACTACGAAGAGACTTCACAGAAACCCAAAACAACTACAAAGAGACGCAAAAATCTACAAAAAAACTACGAAGAGACTTCACAGAAACCCAAAACAACTACGAAGAGACTTCACAGAAACCTAAAACAACTACGAAGAGACTTCAAAGAATCCCAAAGCAACTACGAAGAGACTTCACAGAAACCCAAAACAACTACGAAGAGACTTCACAGAAACCTAAAACAACTACGAAGAGACTTCACAGAAACCCAAAGCAACTACGAAGAGACTTCACAGAAACCCAAAACAACTACAAAGAGACGCAAAAATCTACAAAACTACAAAGAGACTTCAAAGAAACCCAAAACAACTACGAAGAGACTTCACAGAAACCCAAAACAACTACAAAGAGACGCAAAAATCTACAAAAAAACTACGAAGAGACTTCAAAGAAACCCAAAACAACTACGAAGAGACTTCACAGAAACCTAAAACAACTACGAAGAGACTTCACAGAAACCCAAAACAACTACGAAGAGACTTAACAGAAACCCAAAGCAACTACGAAGAGACTTCAAAGAAACCCAAAACAACTACGAAGAGACTTCACAGAAACCCAAAACAACTACAAAGAGACGCACAAATCTACAAAACAACTACGAAGAGACTTCAAAGAAACCCAAAGCAACTATGAAGAGACTTCACAGAAACCCAAAGCAACTACGAAGAGACTAAACAGAAACCCAAAACAACTACAAAGAGACGCAAAAATCTACAAAACAACTACGAAGAGACTTCAAAGAAACCCAAAACAACTACGAAGAGACTTCACAGAAACCTAAAACAACTACGAAGAGACTTCACAGAAACCCAAAACAACTACGAAGAGACTTAACAGAAACCCAAACCAACTATGAAGAGACTTCAAAGAAACCCAAAACAACTACGAAGAGACTTCACAGAAACCCAAAACAACTACGAAGAGACTTCAAAGAATCCCAAAGCAACTACGAAGAGACTTCACAGAAACCCAAAACAACTACGAAGAGACTTCACAGAAACCTAAAACAACTACGAAGAGACTTCACAGAAACCCAAAGCAACTACGAAGAGACTTCACAGAAACCCAAAACAACTACAAAGAGACGCAAAAATCTACAAAACTACAAAGAGACTTCAAAGAAACCCAAAACAACTACGAAGAGACTTCACAGAAACCCAAAACAACTACAAAGAGACGCAAAAATCTACAAAAAAACTACGAAGAGACTTCAAAGAAACCCAAAACAACTACGAAGAGACTTCACAGAAACCTAAAACAACTACGAAGAGACTTCACAGAAACCCAAAACAACTACGAAGAGACTTAACAGAAACCCAAAGTAACTACGAAGAGACTTCAAAGAAACCCAAAACAACTACGAAGAGACTTCACAGAAACCCAAAACAACGACGAAGAGACTTCAAAGAATCCCAAAGCAACTACGAAGAGACTTCACAGAAACCCAAAACAACTACGAAGAGACTTCACAGAAACCCAAAGCAACTACGAAGAGACTTCACAGAAACCCAAAACAACTACAAAGAGACGCAAAAATCTACAAAACTACAAAGAGACTTCAAAGAAACCCAAAGCAACTACGAAGAGACTTCACAGAAACCCAAAACAACTACAAAGAGATGCAAAAATCTACAAAACTACAAAGAGACTTCAAAGAAACCCAAAACAACTACGAAGAGACTTCACAGAAACCTAAAACAACTACGAAGAGACTTCACAGAAACCCAAAACAACTACGAAGAGACTTAACAGAAACCCAAAGCAACTACGAAGAGACTTCAAAGAAACCCAAAACAACTACGAAGAGACTTCACAGAAACCCAAAACAACGACGAAGAGACTTCAAAGAATCCCAAAGCAACTACGAAGAGACTTCACAGAAACCCAAAACAACTACGAAGAGACTTCACAGAAACCTAAAACAACTACGAAGAGACTTCACAGAAACCCAAAGCAACTACGAAGAGACTTCACAGAAACCCAAAACAACTACAAAGAGACGCAAAAATCTACAAAACTACAAAGAGACTTCAAAGAAACCCAAAACAACTACGAAGAGACTTCACAGAAACCCAAAACAACTACGAAGAGACTTCAAAGAAACCCAAAGCAACTACGAAGAGACTTCACAGAAACCCAAAACAACTACAAAGAGACGCACAAATCTACAAAACAACTACGAAGAGACTTCAAAGAAACCCAAAGCAACTACGAAGAGACTTCACAGAAACCCAAAGCAACTACGAAGAGACTTCAAAGAAACCCAAAACAACTACGAAGAGACTAAACAGAAACCCAAAACAACTACAAAGAGACGCAAAAATCTACAAAACAACTACGAAGAGACTTCAAAGATATGTAAAACGACTACAAAGAGACTTCAAAGAGATGTAAAATGACTACAAAGAGACTTCAAAGATATGTAAAACGACTACAAAGAGACTTCAAAGAGATGTAAAACGAGTTTAAAGAGACTTCAAAGATATGTAAAACGAGTTCAAATAGATTTCAAAGAGATGTAAAACGACTACAAAGTGACTTCAAAGAGATGTAAAACGACTACAAAGAGACTTCAAATAGATGTAAAACGACAACAAAGAGACTTCAAATAGATGTAAAACGACTACAACGTGACTTCAAAGAGATGTAAAACGACTATAAAGAGATTAAAAAATCTACAAAACAACTACAAAGAGATGCAAAAATCTACAAAACAACTACAAAGAGACTTCAAAGAAACCCAAAGCAACTAAGAAGAGACTTCAAAGAAACCCAAAGCAACTACGAAGATACTTCAAATAAACCCAAAGCAACTACGAAGAGACTTCAAAGATATGTAAAACGACTACAAAGAGACTTCAAAGACATGTAAAACGACTACAAAGAGACTTCAAATAAACCCAAAACAACTACGAAGAGACTTCAAAGAAACCCAAAGCAACTAAGAAGAGACTTCAAAGAAACCCAAAGCAACTACGAAGATACTTCAAATAAACCCAAAGCAACTACGAAGAGACTTCAAAGATATGTAAAACGACTACAAAGAGACTTCAAAGATATGTAAAACGACTACAAAGAGACTTCAGAGAGATGTAAAACGACTACAAAGAGACTTCAAAGCGATGTAAAACAACTACAAAGAGACTTCAAAGAGATGTAAAACGATTACAAAGAGACTTCCGAGAGATGTAAAATGACTACAAAGAGAGTTCAGAGAGATGTAAAACGACTACAAAGAGACTTCAAAGATATGTAAAACGACTTCAAAGAGATGTAAAACAACTACAAAGAGACTTCAAAGAGATGTAAAACGACTACAAAGAGACTTCAAAGAGATGTAAACCTACTACGAAGAGACTTCAAAGAGATGTAAAACGACTACCAAGAGACTTCAAAGATATGTAAAACGACTTCAAAGAGACTTCAGAGAGATGTAAAACCACTTCAAAGAGATGTAAAACAACTACAAAGATACATCAAAGAGATGTAAAACGACTACAAAGAGACTTCAAAGAGATGTAAAACAACTACAAAGAGACTTCAAAGAGATGTAAAATGACTACAAAGAGACTTCAAAGAGATGTAAAACAACTACAAAGAGACTTCAAAGAGATGTAAAATGACTACAAAGATACTTCAAAGAGATGTAAAACGACTACAAAGAGACTTCAAAGAGATGTAAAACAACTACAAAGAGACTTCAAATAGATGCCAAAATCTAGAAAACAACCACAAGGAGATGGAAAAGGTCGACAAAGAGTCTCCGAAGTATAAAAGATTTGTGCCTCTTTCTCTCTGGGGGTCTTGCTCTTATGTGGGTGCGGGGGGGGTTCAGCTGCACCTCTTTCAACACTTTGATCTGAATAGAAAAGTTGTTCTAAATCGGTAGAAACTTGCTTGAATTTCTATCTATCTAATATCTATGTATTTTTTATCTTGTTTTGCGGCGGTCGTAATCTTGATGTTTGTAGCGTCATACGAGCCGGTTTGGCCTTCTTGGGCCAGATGGTCCACGTTTAGTCCAAATCTGCTCCCGTTACAGCCGCGGCCCCCCAAACCTCAGAACGCTTAAGCCTAATAATCTGACTATTGTAGTCAGAGCGGCATCAGGATTATAAAAGTAGGCTAATGTATTCGGATATTGTTCCTGTTGTCATCACAGACTCTATTATTCTGTTGTTCTTCTGCACATTTCTGGATTTAATTTCTCCTTGAGTTTCCTTCGAACAAACATCCATCAGCTCAGAGGAGGAAATGTAGTGTGGGGCTCTCGGCTCTAATTTGAAAAAAAGGAGAGAGTCAATTATCCACAAAGCACCTCTTTCCCTCTCTGTTGTGTTGAGAAAATGACAGCCTCCTCTTTCAGGCCTCCATTAAAGCAATGGTCCTCTTTCACATGTCAGCTGGCAGAGCAAATCCTGCTCCTCTCACTCCTCCTGCGGCCTTTTATGAAGAGAGAACCGGCTCTCAGCAGGCCTCCAGTCTGTCCTCCATCAATGAAGAAGAGGAGGGGGGGGGGGGGGGGCAAGCAGCAGCCTGAAAGAGCCCTTTAGATTTCCCCTCAAAAGAATACTGATTCATTGGCCCAAAACAAAGCCTCCTCTAGCCTGGTTTCATTTCTCTAAGGCCCAGCGCAGATTCCACACCACGTCTTAGGAGCTGACCCCCCCCCCCCCCACCGCCCTCAATAAAAACGTATTTGCATAAGAAAACAATGAAATCTTAGCATGAAGAACAGCAGAGGGATGCTCCCTTTGGTCCAAAACTAGCAGCAACATTTAGAGGAAGTTCCTCCTGAATCTCAGGGTTCACTCTCACATCCGGAGGGAAACATTCAAACCAAAGATGAAATGAATTTAAGATGTGAACAGTTTTGTTTTCTGAGCCCGAAGTTCAGACGAAACAAAGACGAGTGTGTTTCTGAGGAAACGATGAAGACGAGATAATTCACATTTGTAATCTCGTTTCTCCAAAATGTTTTTCTGCTGGAAGAACGACTTTTTGTAGAATTTTAGATCAAAATATAAAGCTAGAAATGCACGAACTCCTCCAGCTGACTGCAACAACAACAACAACATGAAGCTTATGAAACATCTGCACATCTTCTAGAAAGGATTTCCTTTTTTGGACCAAGTGGAAAATCACAGAAGTGATAAAAACACTAAATATTACATAACATACGATGAAATATAACAAACTCTTTCTTGTTTGTTTTAAATTAAGAGACAAACATAAACAGTAAAATCATGCAAAATCTGAAAATATATATATACAAATATGTTTATTGATTACAGGTCAAGAGTTAACTATATCAAATATAATTTAATATAAATCATCATATTCAAGAAAGAAGTATTTCAGCTTAAAGTGACTCGAATGATTAAAGCTTTATTTAAAAAGTAGCAGATTAAATCATCATCGTCATATACATATACATATACATATATATACATATATATATATATATATATATATATATATATATATGTATATAAATATATACATATATATATATATATATGTATATATTTATATATATATATGTTAATAAATTAACTCAGATTCAGTGAAAAGTGTAAAAGATCAAAACTCACTTGCTGAGCTCAGAGGAGCAGCCGGTCGACTGAAGAGAGGAAGACTTCTGTCTCTGCTGCACACACACACACACACGCTTTAATCCAAACACTGAGGAACAAAACAAGCTCACACCATTAACATGAAGAGTGTGTGTGTGCAGAGGAGGACCTTCTGGTCCTCTTTCTGGTCCTCTTTCTGGTCCTCTTTCTGGTCCTCCTTCTGGTCCTCCTGGTCCTCCTTCTGGTTCTCCTTGAGGTTCTTCAGGATGTTTTTTTTTCTTGAAGTGTTTAAACAAAATGATTTTAAAACATGTGAACACGTGTTAACATGTGAACACGTGTTAACATGTGAACACGTGTTATCGTGTGTTTCCTCGTGGATCCGTCTGATGTGATGAAGTTGATGTGAAGGAATAACAACGATGATGACAATGACGATGATGATGATGATGACGATGATGATTGATTTGACATATTTTACATATTCTGATGATTGTTTAACTCTAAATGGAATAATTTCATTTTCCTCTCAGAAAACTTAGCGACATGCTTTTTATTGCAGGTCATCAGAAATGATGAACCAAAGAAACAGTTATTACTCCGATATCACACAGATGACGTCATTCTGACTATTAATGTCACTTATTACTAAAACACACTGCTTTGGCTGAACACTGACGAGTCTATCAGCTACACACACATCACACTAAAGCTTCCTGCTGGCGGCCATCTTGTTTTACAGTTATGTAACAGACAAACAAACAGATCTCACATGTCGACTGAAATATCTAAATTCAGTCTGAAGCAGTCGAGTTTGAACTCAAAGCACAACCTGTTATTCTTTAATCTCTACAAATAAATCATAAAGAGCTAAATTCCATAAATCATAAAGAGTTAAATATCCAAATGTGTGAACAAACAGTAAACAGAAACATCCACAATGAGAGCGTCTCGTTCATCACATGAATACTCTCCTCCATAAAGACACATTCATACGTTCATAAACGCAGTTTGAAGCAGATCTGTGAGTCTTTGTGGCCTCGAGAGACAACTTTGAATTCACTTTAGTGTCCAGAGGACTGAAGCTAAACTCGACTTTACCAGAAAGAGAAACATCATCTCTGCTCTCTTAAAGGGGACGAATGAGTAATAATAATAATCATAATAATAATAATAATAGTCCATGTCAATGTGTCTCCGGTGTCCTCTTTTCTCTTTTGACTCTTTAGAGGTTTGAGAGGAGAAAAGCTGAAAGTGAAGGACCTGAAGACAGACGTGAGGACTTCAGACCGCCGTCTCGTGGTCCTCCCTCTGGACCTGAAGACAGACGTGAGGACTTTAGACCGCCGTCTCGTGGTCCTCCCTCTGGACCTGAAGACAGACGTGAGGACTTCAGACCGCCGTCTCGTGGTCCTCCCTCTGGATCATCTGGTAATGTTGCCGGTTCTCCAGATATTCAGTCAGTTCCTGGTCGTCGGCCTTCTCAGCGCGATGTTTGGGAGTCTCGCCCTGAAACACAAAGGATCTTAAATATTATTCATGTATATATATATGTCACCTGCATAAATATGTATCTGACATATTGAAATATGAAAGAAAGAGACATCTTATTTTTCACACGCTTCTAGATCCAAATATTCAAAGATATTAAGTTAAAAGGCTCAAATATTTATCTGATTATTGGAGAATATCTTCCCTCAAAAGATGATTTTAGTTGATATCATCAGCTCATTGGCACTGAAACGCTGCAATTTAGGCTAAAACACTAGTAGTGTAGTAAAGAAACACAGTAAAGTACAGTAAAGAAACACAGTAAAGTACAGTAGAGAAACACAGTAAAGTAGAGTAAAGAAACACAGTAAAGTACAGTGAAGAAACACAGTAAAGTACAGTAAAGAAACACCGTAAATACAGTAAAGAAACAGTAAAGTAAAGTAAATAAGTAAAGAAACAGTAAAGTACAGTAAAGAAGTAAAGAAACATAGTAAAGTACAGTAAAGAAACACAGTAAAGTACAGTAAAGAAGTAAAGAAACACAGTAAAGTACAGTAAAGAGATGCAATAGAATAAAGTACTAAAACACAGTAAAGAAACTCTCCACATGTCCACTTGTACATAACTTTAAATACTTTTCTCCGAAAGATTTTAGTAAATGTTTGGATCAACACTAGAATTTAAATGAAACTTTTCTGGGTTTTAATAATGTTTGTAATAAATGAGCCTCTACTTTAGATTGAAGGGGACAAAATTCAATTTTTCTTATTTTACTTATTTTATTATTTTCTGCAAAGGAAAACATTCAAAAGGCAATAAAATATTATTAAAAGTTACTACTATAGCAGGTGTTGATGAATAAATAGATGAATAGATAGATGAATAGATATATCAATAGATAGATGAATAGATAGATGAATAGATAGATCAATAAATAGATCAACAGATAGATCAATAGATAGATGAATAGATAGATCAATAAATAGATCAATAGATAGATCAATAAATAGATGAATAGATTGATCAATAAATAGATGAATAGATAGATGAATAGATAGATAGATGAATAGATCAACAGATAGATCAATAGATAGATGAATAGATAGATCAATAAATAGATCAATAGATAGATCAATAAATAGATGAATAGATAGATCAATAAATAGATCAATAAATAGATCAATATATAGATCAATAAATAGATGAATAGATAGATCAATAAATAGATCAATAAATAGATCAATAAATAGATCAATAAATAGATCAATATATAGATCAATAAATAGATGAATAGATAGATGAATAGATAGATCAATAGATAGATCAATAGATAGATCAATAAATAGAACAATAGATAGATCAATAGATAGATCAATAGATAGATCAATAGATAGATCAATAAATAGATCAATAAATAGAACAATAGATATATCAATAGATAGATCAATAAATAGATCAATAAATAGATCAATAGATAGAACAATAGATAGATCAATAGATCGATGATGGGAGAAATGAAGCAGCATGATAAAAACCCACTCCTCTCTAACCCTTCACACCAACAGTTTACACAATGAGTAACAAATGAACTATTTTCATTCGCTGGAGAAGAAGAAGAATAAAAAAAACTGCGATTATGGGCTGCTTCCTGTTACCACTACCTTCACCATGGCAACGGTGAGCCACAGCCATTGTGTGTCTCCCGGGGATCCTGCGGCGCTTCGTCTCTCGATGACACACAACATTAATCACTGTAAAAAGTGGGTCAAACTGAGCTGGAGACCCTTAAAGAGTCGCTGGGTCAGATTCAGGTTGGAGGACCCTGAACGCATCACTGAGCCGCCTCATATAAAAGGAAGCTGGTTAATGCTGAGTGTCAAAATAATGTTTGAGCTGTTATCAATAACAATGTTCTTATATGTTTCAACTGTTATCAATAACAATGTTCTTATATGTTTCACCTGTTACCAATAACAATGTTCTTATGTGTTTCAGCTGTTATCAATAACAATGTTCTTATATGTTTCAGCTGTTATCAATAACAATGTTCTGATATGTTTCAGCTGTTATCAATAACAATGTTCTCATGTGTTTCACCTGTTATCAATAACAATGTTCTTATGTGTTTCAGCTGTTATCAATAACAATGTTCTCATGTGTTTCAGCTGTTGTCAATAACAATGTTCTCATGTGTTTCAGCTGTTATCATTAACAATGTTCTCATGTGTTTCAACTGTTATCAACAACAATGTTCTCATGTGTTTCAGCTGTTATCAATAACAATGTTCTCATATGTTTCAGCTGTTATCAATAACAATGTTCTTATATGTTTCAGCTGTTATCAATAACAATGTTCGTATATGTTTCACCTGTTATCAATAACAATGTTATCATGTGTTTCAGCTGTAATCAATAACAATGTTCTCATATGTTTCAGCTGTTATCAATAACAATATTCTTATATGTTTCAGCTGTTATCAATAACAATGTTCTCATGTGTTTCAGCTGTAATCAATAACAATGTTCTCATGTGTTTCAGCTGTAATCAATAACAATGTTCTCATGTGTTTCAGCTGTTATCAATAACAATGTTCTTATATGTTTCAGCTGTTATCAATAACAATGTTCGTATGTGTTTCAGCTGTTATCAATAACAATGTTCTCATGTGTTTCAGCTGTTATCAATAACAATGTTCTCATGTGTTTCAGCTGTTGTCAATAACAATGTTCTCATGTGTTTCAACTGTTATCAATAACAATGTTCTCATGTGTTTCAGCTGTTATCAATAACAATGTTCTTATATGTTTCAGCTGTTATCAATAACAATGTTCGTATATGTTTCACCTGTTATCAATAACAATGTTATCATGTGTTTCAGCTGTAATCAATAACAATGTTCTCATGTGTTTCAGCTGTTATCAATAACAATGTTCGTATGTGTTTCAGCTGTTATCAATAACAATGTTCTCATGTGTTTCAGCTGTTATCAATAACAATGTTCGTATGTGTTTCAGCTGTTATCAATAACAATGTTCTTATATGTTTCAGCTGTTATCAATAACAATGTTCGTATGTGTTTCAGCTGTTATCAATAACAATGTTCTCATGTGTTTCAGCTGTTATCAATAACAATGTTCTTATATGTTTCAGCTGTTATCAATAACAATGTTCGTATGTGTTTCAGCTGTTATCAATAACAATGTTCTAATGTGTTTCAGCTGTTATCAATAACAATGTTCTCATGTCTTTCAACTGTTATCAATAACAATGTTCTCATTTGTTTCAGCTGTTATCAATAACAATGTTCTTATATGTTTCAGCTGTTATCAATAACAATGTTCTGATATGTTTCAGCTGTTATCAATAACAATGTTCTCATGTGTTTCACCTGTTATCAATAACAATGTTCTTATGTGTTTCAGCTGTTATCAATAACAATGTTCTCATGTGTTTCAGCTGTTGTCAATAACAATGTTCTCATGTGTTTCAGCTGTTATCATTAACAATGTTCTCATGTGTTTCAACTGTTATCAACAACAATGTTCTCATGTGTTTCAGCTGTTATCAATAACAATGTTCTCATATGTTTCAGCTGTTATCAATAACAATGTTCTTATATGTTTCAGCTGTTATCAATAACAATGTTCGTATATGTTTCACCTGTTATCAATAACAATGTTATCATGTGTTTCAGCTGTAATCAATAACAATGTTCTCATATGTTTCAGCTGTTATCAATAACAATATTCTTATATGTTTCAGCTGTTATCAATAACAATGTTCTCATGTGTTTCAGCTGTAATCAATAACAATGTTCTCATGTGTTTCAGCTGTAATCAATAACAATGTTCTCATGTGTTTCAGCTGTTATCAATAACAATGTTCTTATATGTTTCAGCTGTTATCAATAACAATGTTCGTATGTGTTTCAGCTGTTATCAATAACAATGTTCTCATGTGTTTCAGCTGTTATCAATAACAATGTTCTCATGTGTTTCAGCTGTTGTCAATAACAATGTTCTCATGTGTTTCAGCTGTTATCAATAACAATGTTCTCATGTGTTTCAACTGTTATCAATAACAATGTTCTCATGTGTTTCAGCTGTTATCAATAACAATGTTCTTATATGTTTCAGCTGTTATCAATAACAATGTTCGTATATGTTTCACCTGTTATCAATAACAATGTTATCATGTGTTTCAGCTGTAATCAATAACAATGTTCTCATGTGTTTCAGCTGTTATCAATAACAATGTTCTTATATGTTTCAGCTGTTATCAATAACAATGTTCTTATGTGTTTCAGCTGTTATCAATAACAATGTTCTCATGTGTTTCAGCTGTTATCAATAACAATGTTCTTATATGTTTCAGCTGTTATCAATAACAATGTTCGTATGTGTTTCAGCTGTTATCAATAACAATGTTCTAATGTGTTTCAGCTGTTATCAATAACAATGTTCTCATGTCTTTCAACTGTTATCAATAACAATGTTCTCATTTGTTTCAGCTGTTATCAATAACAATGTTCTCATGTGTTTCAGCTGTTATCAATAACAATGTTCTCATGTGTTTCAGCTGTTATCATTAACAATGTTCTCATGTGTTTCAACTGTTATCAATAACAATGTTCATGTGTTTCAGCTGTTATCAATAACACTGTTCCCATGTGTTTCAACTGTTATCAATAACAATGTTCTCATATGTTTCAGCTGTTATCAATAACAATGTTCTTATATGTTTCAGCTGTTATCAATAACAATGTTCTTATATGTTTCAGCTGTTATCAATAACAATGTTCTCATGTGTTTCAACTGTTATCAATAACAATGTTCTCATATGTTTCAGCTGTTATCAATAACAATGTTCGTATATGTTTCACCTGTTATCAATAACAATGTTATCATGTGTTTCAGCTGTAATCAATAACAATGTTCTCATGTGTTTCAGCTGTAATCAATAACAATGTTCTCATGTGTTTCAGCTGTTATCAATAACAATGTTCTCATATGTTTCAGCTGTTATCAATAACAATGTTCTCATGTGTTTCACCTGTTACCAATAACAATGTTCTTATGTGTTTCAGCTGTTATCAATAACAATGTTCTTATATGTTTCAGCTGTTATCAATAACAATGTTCTGATATGTTTCAGCTGTTATCAATAACAATGTTCTCATGTGTTTCACCTGTTATCAATAACAATGTTCTTATATGTTTCAGCTGTTATCAATAACAATGTTCTTATGTGTTTCAGCTGTTATCAATAACAATGTTCTTATGTGTTTCAGCTGTTATCAATAACAATGTTCTCATGTGTTTCAGCTGTTATCAATAACAATGTTCTTATATGTTTCAGCTGTTATCAATAACAATGTTCGTATATGTTTCACCTGTTATCAATAACAATGTTATCATGTGTTTCAGCTGTAATCAATAACAATGTTCTCATATGTTTCAGCTGTTATCAATAACAATATTCTTATATGTTTCAGCTGTTATCAATAACAATGTTCTCATGTGTTTCAGCTATAATCAATAACAATGTTCTCATGTGTTTCAGCTGTAATCAATAACAATGTTCTCATGTGTTTCAGCTGTTATCAATAACAATGTTCTTATATGTTTCAGCTGTTATCAATAACAATGTTCGTATGTGTTTCAGCTGTTATCAATAACAATGTTCTCATGTGTTTCAGCTGTTATCAATAACAATGTTCTCATGTGTTTCAGCTGTTGTCAATAACAATGTTCTCATGTGTTTCAGCTGTTATCAATAACAATGTTCTCATGTGTTTCAACTGTTATCAATAACAATGTTCTCATGTGTTTCAGCTGTTATCAATAACAATGTTCTCATGTGTTTCAGCTGTTATCAATAACAATGTTCTCATGTGTTTCAACTGTTATCAATAACAATGTTCTCATATGTTTCACCTGTTATCAATAACAATGTTCTTATATGTTTCACCTGTTATCAATAACAATGTTCTCATGTGTTTCAACTGTTATCAATAACAATGTTCTCATGTGTTTCAACTGTTATCAATAACAATGTTCTTATATGTTTCAGCTGTTATCAATAACAATGTTCGTATATGTTTCACCTGTTATCAATACCAATGTTATCATGTGTTTCAGCTGTAATCAATAACAATGTTCTCATGTGTTTCAGCTGTTATCAATAACAATGTTCTTATATGTTTCAGCTGTTATCAATAACAATGTTCGTATGTGTTTCAGCTGTTATCAATAACAATGTTCTCATGTGTTTCAGCTGTTATCAATAACAATGTTCTTATATGTTTCAGCTGTTATCAATAACAATGTTCGTATGTGTTTCAGCTGTTATCAATAACAATGTTCTAATGTGTTTCAGCTGTTATCAATAACAATGTTCTCATGTCTTTCAACTGTTATCAATAACAATGTTCTCATTTGTTTCAGCTGTTATCAATAACAATGTTCTCATGTGTTTCAGCTGTTATCAATAACAATGTTCTCATGTGTTTCAGCTGTTATCATTAACAATGTTCTCATGTGTTTCAACTGTTATCAATGACAATGTTCTCATGTGTTTCAGCTGTTATCAATAACACTGTTCCCATGTGTTTCAACTGTTATCAATAACAATGTTCGTAAATGTTTCACCTGTTATCAATAACAATGTTATCATGTGTTTCAGCTGTAATCAATAACAATGTTCTCATGTGTTTCAGCTGTAATCAATAACAATGTTCTCATGTGTTTCAGCTGTTATCAATAACAATGTTCTCATATGTTTCAGCTGTTATCAATAACAATGTTCTCATGTGTTTCAGCTGTTATCAATAACAATGTTCTCATGTGTTTCAGCTGTTATCAATAACAATGTTCTTATATGTTTCAGCTGTTATCAATAACAATGTTCTCATGTGTTTCAGTTGTTATCAATAACAATGTTCTCATGTGTTTCAACTGTTATCAATAACAATGTTCTTATATGTTTCAGCTGTTATCAATAACAATGTTCTTATATGTTTCAGCTGTTATCAATAACAATGTTCTTATATGTTTCAGCTGTTATCAATAACAATGTTCGTATATGTTTCACCTGTTATCACTAACAATGTTCTCATGTGTTTTAGCTGTTATCAATAACAATGTTCTCATGTGTTTCAGCTGTTATCAATAACAATGTTCTCATGTGTTTCAACTGTTATCAATAACAATGTTCTCATATGTTTCAGCTGTTATCAATAACAATGTTCTTATATGTTTCAGCTGTTATCAATAACAATGTTCGTATATGTTTCAGCTGTTATCAATAACAATGTTCTTATATGTTTCACCTGTTATCAATACCAATGTTCTCATGTGTTTCAGCTGTTATCAATAACAATGTTCTTATATGTTTCAGCTGTTATCAATAACAATGTTTGTATATGTTTCACCTGTTATCAATAAAAATGTTCTCATGTGTTTCAGCTGTTATCAATAACAATGTTCTCATGTGTTTCAGCTGTTATCAATAACAATGTTCTCATGTGTTTCAACTGTTATCAATAACAATGTTCTCATGTGTTTCAGCTGTTATCAATAACAATGTTCTTATATGTTTCAGCTGTTATCAATAACAATGTTCTCATGTGTTTCAGTTGTTATCAATAACAATGTTCTCATGTGTTTCAACTGTTATCAATAACAATGTTCTTATATGTTTCAGCTGTTATCAATAACAATGTTCTTATATGTTTCAGCTGTTATCAATAACAATGTTCTTATATGTTTCAGCTGTTATCAATAACAATGTTCGTATATGTTTCACCTGTTATCAATAACAATGTTCTCATGTGTTTTAGCTGTTATCAATAACAATGTTCTCATGTGTTTCAGCTGTTATCAATAACAATGTTCTCATGTGTTTCAACTGTTATCAATAACAATGTTCTCATATGTTTCAGCTGTTATCAATAACAATGTTCTTATATGTTTCAGCTGTTATCAATAACAATGTTCGTATATGTTTCAGCTGTTATCAATAACAATGTTCTTTTATGTTTCACCTTTTATCAATACCAATGTTCTCATGTGTTTCAGCTGTTATCAATAACAATGTTCTTATATGTTTCAGCTGTTATCAATAACAATGTTTGTATATGTTTCACCTGTTATCAATAAAAATGTTCTCATGTGTTTCAGCTGTTATCAATAACAATGTTCTCATGTGTTTCAGCTGTTATCAATAACAATGTTCTCATGTGTTTCAACTGTTATCAATAACAATGTTCTCATATGTTTCAGCTGTTATCAATAACTATGTTCTTATATGTTTCAGCTGTTATCAATAACAATGTTCTTATATGTTTCAGCTGTTATCAATAACAATGTTCGTATATGTTTCAGCTGTTATCAATAACAATGTTCGTATATGTTTCACCTGTTATCAATAACAATGTTCTCATGTGTTTCAGCTGTTATCAATAACAATGTTCTCATGTGTTTCAACTGTTATCAATAACAATGTTCTCATATGTTTCAGCTGTTATCAATAACAATGTTCTTATATGTTTCAGCTGTTATCAATAACAATGTTCGTATATGTTTCACCTGTTATCAATAACAATGTTCTCATGTGTTTCAGCTGTTATCAATAACAATGTTCTTATATGTTTCAGCTGTTATGAATAACAATGTTTGTATATGTTTCACCTGTTATCAATAACAATGTTCTTATGTGTTTCAGCTGTTATCAATAACAATGTTCTCATGTGTTTCAGCTGTTATCAATAACAATGTTCTCATGTGTTTCAGCTGTTATCAATAACAATGTTCTTATGTGTTTCAGCTGTTATCAATAACAATGTTCTCATGTGTTTCAGCTGTTATCAATAACAATGTTCTCATGTGTTTCAACTGTTATCAATAACAATGTTCTGATATGTTTCAGCTGTTATCAATAACAATGGTCTTATATGTTTCAGCTGTTATCAATAACAATGTTCTTATATGTTTCACCTGTTATCAATAACAATGTTCTCGTGTGTTTCAGCTGTTATCAATAACAATGTTCTCATGTGTTTCAGCTGTTATCAATAACAATGTTCTCATGTGTTTCACCTGTTATCAATACCAATGTTCTCATGTGTTTCAGCTGTTATCAATAACAATGTTCTTATATGTTTCAGCTGTTATCAATAACAATGTTTGTATATGTTTCACCTGTTATCAATAAAAATGTTCTCATGTGTTTCAGCTGTTATCAATAACAATGTTCTCATGTGTTTCAGCTGTTATCAATAACAATGTTCTCATGTGTTTCAACTGTTATCAATAACAATGTTCTCATATGTTTCAGCTGTTATCAATAACTATGTTCTTATATGTTTCAGCTGTTATCAATAACAATGTTCTTATATGTTTCAGCTGTTATCAATAACAATGTTCGTATATGTTTCAGCTGTTATCAATAACAATGTTCTCATGTATTTCAGCTGTTATCAATAACAATGTTCTTATATGTTTCAGCTGTTATCAATAACAATGTTCCCATGTGTTTCAGTTGTTATCAATAACAATGTTCTCATGTGTTTCAACTGTTATCAATAACAATGTTCTTATATGTTTCAGCTGTTATCAATAACAATGTTCTTATATGTTTCAGCTGTTATCAATAACAATGTTCTTATATGTTTCAGCTGTTATCAATAACAATGTTCTCATGTGTTTCAGCTGTTATCATTAACAATGTTCTCATGTGTTTCAACTGTTATCAATAACAATGTTCTCATGTGTTTCAGCTGTTATCAATAACACTGTTCCCATGTGTTTCAACTGTTATCAATAACAATGTTCGTAAATGTTTCACCTGTTATCAATAACAATGTTATCATGTGTTTCAGCTGTAATCAATAACAATGTTCTCATGTGTTTCAGCTGTAATCAATAACAATGTTCTCATGTGTTTCAGCTGTTATCAATAACAATGTTCTCATATGTTTCAGCTGTTATCAATAACAATGTTCTCATGTGTTTCAGCTGTTATCAATAACAATGTTCTCATGTGTTTCAGCTGTTATCAATAACAATGTTCTTATATGTTTCAGCTGTTATCAATAACAATGTTCTCATGTGTTTCAGTTGTTATCAATAACAATGTTCTCATGTGTTTCAACTGTTATCAATAACAATGTTCTTATATGTTTCAGCTGTTATCAATAACAATGTTCTTATATGTTTCAGCTGTTATCAATAACAATGTTCTTATATGTTTCAGCTGTTATCAATAACAATGTTCGTATATGTTTCACCTGTTATCAATAACAATGTTCTCATGTGTTTTAGCTGTTATCAATAACGATGTTCTCATGTGTTTCAGCTGTTATCAATAACAATGTTCTCATGTGTTTCAACTGTTATCAATAACAATGTTCTCATATGTTTCAGCTGTTATCAATAACAATGTTCTTATATGTTTCAGCTGTTATCAATAACAATGTTTGTATATGTTTCAGCTGTTATCAATAACAATGTTCTTATATGTTTCACCTGTTATCAATACCAATGTTCTCATGTGTTTCAGCTGTTATCAATAACAATGTTCTTATATGTTTCAGCTGTTATCAATAACAATGTTTGTATATGTTTCACCTGTTATCAATAAAAATGTTCTCATGTGTTTCAGCTGTTATCAATAACAATGTTCTCATGTGTTTCAGCTGTTATCAATAACAATGTTCTCATGTGTTTCAACTGTTATCAATAACAATGTTCTCATGTGTTTCAGCTGTTATCAATAACAATGTTCTTATATGTTTCAGCTGTTATCAATAACAATGTTCTCATGTGTTTCAGTTGTTATCAATAACAATGTTCTCATGTGTTTCAACTGTTATCAATAACAATGTTCTTATATGTTTCAGCTGTTATCAATAACAATGTTCTTATATGTTTCAGCTGTTATCAATAACAATGTTCTTATATGTTTCAGCTGTTATCAATAACAATGTTCGTATATGTTTCACCTGTTATCAATAACAATGTTCTCATGTGTTTTAGCTGTTATCAATAACAATGTTCTCATGTGTTTCAGCTGTTATCAATAACAATGTTCTCATGTGTTTCAACTGTTATCAATAACAATGTTCTCATATGTTTCAGCTGTTATCAATAACAATGTTCTTATATGTTTCAGCTGTTATCAATAACAATGTTCGTATATGTTTCAGCTGTTATCAATAACAATGTTCTCATATGTTTCAGCTGTTATCAATAACTATGTTCTTATATGTTTCAGCTGTTATCAATAACAATGTTCTTATATGTTTCAGCTGTTATCAATAACAATGTTCGTATATGTTTCAGCTGTTATCAATAACAATGTTCGTATATGTTTCACCTGTTATCAATAACAATGTTCTCATGTGTTTCAGCTGTTATCAATAACAATGTTCTCATGTGTTTCAACTGTTATCAATAACAATGTTCTCATATGTTTCAGCTGTTATCAATAACAATGTTCTTATATGTTTCAGCTGTTATCAATAACAATGTTCGTATATGTTTCACCTGTTATCAATAACAATGTTCTCATGTGTTTCAGCCGTTATCAATAACAATGTTCTTATATGTTTCAGCTGTTATGAATAACAATGTTTGTATATGTTTCACCTGTTATCAATAACAATGTTCTTATGTGTTTCAGCTGTTATCAATAACAATGTTCTCATGTGTTTCAGCTGTTATCAATAACAATGTTCTCATGTGTTTCAGCTGTTATCAATAACAATGTTCTTATGTGTTTCAGCTGTTATCAATAACAATGTTCTCATGTGTTTCAGCTGTTATCAATAACAATGTTCTCATGTGTTTCAACTGTTATCAATAACAATGTTCTGATATGTTTCAGCTGTTATCAATAACAATGGTCTTATATGTTTCAGCTGTTATCAATAACAATGTTCTTATATGTTTCACCTGTTATCAATAACAATGTTCTCGTGTGTTTCAGCTGTTATCAATAACAATGTTCTCATGTGTTTCACCTGTTATCAATACCAATGTTCTCATGTGTTTCAGCTGTAATCAATAACAATGTTCTCATGTGTTTCAGCTGTTATCAATAACAATGTTCTCATATGTTTCAGCTGTTATCAATAACAATGTTCTCATGTGTTTCAGCTGTTATCAATAACAATGTTCTCATGTGTTTCAGCTGTTATCAATAACAATGTTCTTATATGTTTCAGCTGTTATCAATAACAATGTTCTCATGTGTTTCAGTTGTTATCAATAACAATGTTCTCATGTGTTTCAACTGTTATCAATAACAATGTTCTTATATGTTTCAGCTGTTATCAATAACAATGTTCTTATATGTTTCAGCTGTTATCAATAACAATGTTCTTATATGTTTCAGCTGTTATCAATAACAATGTTCGTATATGTTTCACCTGTTATCAATAACAATGTTCTCATGTGTTTTAGCTGTTATCAATAACGATGTTCTCATGTGTTTCAGCTGTTATCAATAACAATGTTCTCATGTGTTTCAACTGTTATCAATAACAATGTTCTCATATGTTTCAGCTGTTATCAATAACAATGTTCTTATATGTTTCAGCTGTTATCAATAACAATGTTTGTATATGTTTCAGCTGTTATCAATAACAATGTTCTTATATGTTTCACCTGTTATCAATACCAATGTTCTCATGTGTTTCAGCTGTTATCAATAACAATGTTCTTATATGTTTCAGCTGTTATCAATAACAATGTTTGTATATGTTTCACCTGTTATCAATAAAAATGTTCTCATGTGTTTCAGCTGTTATCAATAACAATGTTCTCATGTGTTTCAGCTGTTATCAATAACAATGTTCTCATGTGTTTCAACTGTTATCAATAACAATGTTCTCATGTGTTTCAGCTGTTATCAATAACAATGTTCTTATATGTTTCAGCTGTTATCAATAACAATGTTCTCATGTGTTTCAGTTGTTATCAATAACAATGTTCTCATGTGTTTCAACTGTTATCAATAACAATGTTCTTATATGTTTCAGCTGTTATCAATAACAATGTTCTTATATGTTTCAGCTGTTATCAATAACAATGTTCTTATATGTTTCAGCTGTTATCAATAACAATGTTCGTATATGTTTCACCTGTTATCAATAACAATGTTCTCATGTGTTTTAGCTGTTATCAATAACAATGTTCTCATGTGTTTCAGCTGTTATCAATAACAATGTTCTCATGTGTTTCAACTGTTATCAATAACAATGTTCTCATATGTTTCAGCTGTTATCAATAACAATGTTCTTATATGTTTCAGCTGTTATCAATAACAATGTTCGTATATGTTTCAGCTGTTATCAATAACAATGTTCTTTTATGTTTCACCTTTTATCAATACCAATGTTCTCATGTGTTTCAGCTGTTATCAATAACAATGTTCTCATGTGTTTCAGCTGTTATCAATAACAATGTTCTTATATGTTTCAGCTGTTATCAATAACAATGTTCTCATGTGTTTCAGCTGTTATCAATAACAATGTTCTTATATGTTTCAGCTGTTATCAATAACAATGTTTGTATATGTTTCACCTGTTATCAATAAAAATGTTCTCATGTGTTTCAGCTGTTATCAATAACAATGTTCTCATGTGTTTCAGCTGTTATCAATAACAATGTTCTCATGTGTTTCAACTGTTATCAATAACAATGTTCTCATGTGTTTCAGCTGTTATCAATAACAATGTTCTTATATGTTTCAGCTGTTATCAATAACAATGTTCTCATGTGTTTCAGTTGTTATCAATAACAATGTTCTCATGTGTTTCAACTGTTATCAATAACAATGTTCTTATATGTTTCAGCTGTTATCAATAACAATGTTCTTATATGTTTCAGCTGTTATCAATAACAATGTTCTTATATGTTTCAGCTGTTATCAATAACAATGTTCGTATATGTTTCACCTGTTATCAATAACAATGTTCTCATGTGTTTTAGCTGTTATCAATAACAATGTTCTCATGTGTTTCAGCTGTTATCAATAACAATGTTCTCATGTGTTTCAACTGTTATCAATAACAATGTTCTCATATGTTTCAGCTGTTATCAATAACAATGTTCTTATATGTTTCAGCTGTTATCAATAACAATGTTCGTATATGTTTCAGCTGTTATCAATAACAATGTTCTTTTATGTTTCACCTTTTATCAATACCAATGTTCTCATGTGTTTCAGCTGTTATCAATAACAATGTTCTTATATGTTTCAGCTGTTATCAATAACAATGTTTGTATATGTTTCACCTGTTATCAATAAAAATGTTCTCATGTGTTTCAGCTGTTATCAATAACAATGTTCTCATGTGTTTCAGCTGTTATCAATAACAATGTTCTCATGTGTTTCAACTGTTATCAATAACAATGTTCTCATATGTTTCAGCTGTTATCAATAACTATGTTCTTATATGTTTCAGCTGTTATCAATAACAATGTTCTTATATGTTTCAGCTGTTATCAATAACAATGTTCGTATATGTTTCAGCTGTTATCAATAACAATGTTCGTATATGTTTCACCTGTTATCAATAACAATGTTCTCATGTGTTTCAGCTGTTATCAATAACAATGTTCTCATGTGTTTCAACTGTTATCAATAACAATGTTCTCATATGTTTCAGCTGTTATCAATAACAATGTTCTTATATGTTTCAGCTGTTATCAATAACAATGTTCGTATATGTTTCACCTGTTATCAATAACAATGTTCTCATGTGTTTCAGCCGTTATCAATAACAATGTTCTTATATGTTTCAGCTGTTATGAATAACAATGTTTGTATATGTTTCACCTGTTATCAATAACAATGTTCTTATGTGTTTCAGCTGTTATCAATAACAATGTTCTCATGTGTTTCAGCTGTTATCAATAACAATGTTCTCATGTGTTTCAGCTGTTATCAATAACAATGTTCTTATGTGTTTCAGCTGTTATCAATAACAATGTTCTCATGTGTTTCAGCTGTTATCAATAACAATGTTCTCATGTGTTTCAACTGTTATCAATAACAATGTTCTCATATGTTTCAGCTGTTATCAATAACAATGTTCTTATATGTTTCAGCTGTTATCAATAACAATGTTCGTATATGTTTCAGCTGTTATCAATAACAATGTTCTTTTATGTTTCACCTTTTATCAATACCAATGTTCTCATGTGTTTCAGCTGTTATCAATAACAATGTTCTCATGTGTTTCAGCTGTTATCAATAACAATGTTCTTATATGTTTCAGCTGTTATCAATAACAATGTTCTCATGTGTTTCAGCTGTTATCAATAACAATGTTCTTATATGTTTCAGCTGTTATCAATAACAATGTTTGTATATGTTTCACCTGTTATCAATAAAAATGTTCTCATGTGTTTCAGCTGTTATCAATAACAATGTTCTCATGTGTTTCAGCTGTTATCAATAACAATGTTCTCATGTGTTTCAACTGTTATCAATAACAATGTTCTCATGTGTTTCAGCTGTTATCAATAACAATGTTCTTATATGTTTCAGCTGTTATCAATAACAATGTTCTCATGTGTTTCAGTTGTTATCAATAACAATGTTCTCATGTGTTTCAACTGTTATCAATAACAATGTTCTTATATGTTTCAGCTGTTATCAATAACAATGTTCTTATATGTTTCAGCTGTTATCAATAACAATGTTCTTATATGTTTCAGCTGTTATCAATAACAATGTTCGTATATGTTTCACCTGTTATCAATAACAATGTTCTCATGTGTTTTAGCTGTTATCAATAACAATGTTCTCATGTGTTTCAGCTGTTATCAATAACAATGTTCTCATGTGTTTCAACTGTTATCAATAACAATGTTCTCATATGTTTCAGCTGTTATCAATAACAATGTTCTTATATGTTTCAGCTGTTATCAATAACAATGTTCGTATATGTTTCAGCTGTTATCAATAACAATGTTCTTTTATGTTTCACCTTTTATCAATACCAATGTTCTCATGTGTTTCAGCTGTTATCAATAACAATGTTCTTATATGTTTCAGCTGTTATCAATAACAATGTTTGTATATGTTTCACCTGTTATCAATAAAAATGTTCTCATGTGTTTCAGCTGTTATCAATAACAATGTTCTCATGTGTTTCAGCTGTTATCAATAACAATGTTCTCATGTGTTTCAACTGTTATCAATAACAATGTTCTCATATGTTTCAGCTGTTATCAATAACTATGTTCTTATATGTTTCAGCTGTTATCAATAACAATGTTCTTATATGTTTCAGCTGTTATCAATAACAATGTTCGTATATGTTTCAGCTGTTATCAATAACAATGTTCGTATATGTTTCACCTGTTATCAATAACAATGTTCTCATGTGTTTCAGCTGTTATCAATAACAATGTTCTCATGTGTTTCAACTGTTATCAATAACAATGTTCTCATATGTTTCAGCTGTTATCAATAACAATGTTCTTATATGTTTCAGCTGTTATCAATAACAATGTTCGTATATGTTTCACCTGTTATCAATAACAATGTTCTCATGTGTTTCAGCCGTTATCAATAACAATGTTCTTATATGTTTCAGCTGTTATGAATAACAATGTTTGTATATGTTTCACCTGTTATCAATAACAATGTTCTTATGTGTTTCAGCTGTTATCAATAACAATGTTCTCATGTGTTTCAGCTGTTATCAATAACAATGTTCTCATGTGTTTCAGCTGTTATCAATAACAATGTTCTTATGTGTTTCAGCTGTTATCAATAACAATGTTCTCATGTGTTTCAGCTGTTATCAATAACAATGTTCTCATGTGTTTCAACTGTTATCAATAACAATGTTCTGATATGTTTCAGCTGTTATCAATAACAATGGTCTTATATGTTTCAGCTGTTATCAATAACAATGTTCTTATATGTTTCACCTGTTATCAATAACAATGTTCTCGTGTGTTTCAGCTGTTATCAATAACAATGTTCTCATGTGTTTCAGCTGTTATCAATAACAATGTTCTCATGTGTTTCACCTGTTATCAATACCAATGTTCTCATGTGTTTCAGCTGTTATCAATAACAATGTTCTTATATGTTTCAGCTGTTATCAATAACAATGTTTGTATATGTTTCACCTGTTATCAATAAAAATGTTCTCATGTGTTTCAGCTGTTATCAATAACAATGTTCTCATGTGTTTCAGCTGTTATCAATAACAATGTTCTCATGTGTTTCAACTGTTATCAATAACAATGTTCTCATATGTTTCAGCTGTTATCAATAACTATGTTCTTATATGTTTCAGCTGTTATCAATAACAATGTTCTTATATGTTTCAGCTGTTATCAATAACAATGTTCGTATATGTTTCAGCTGTTATCAATAACAATGTTCTCATGTATTTCAGCTGTTATCAATAACAATGTTCTTATATGTTTCAGCTGTTATCAATAACAATGTTCCCATGTGTTTCAGTTGTTATCAATAACAATGTTCTCATGTGTTTCAACTGTTATCAATAACAATGTTCTTATATGTTTCAGCTGTTATCAATAACAATGTTCTTATATGTTTCAGCTGTTATCAATAACAATGTTCTTATATGTTTCAGCTGTTATCAATAACAATGTTCTCATGTGTTTCAGCTGTTATCATTAACAATGTTCTCATGTGTTTCAACTGTTATCAATAACAATGTTCTCATGTGTTTCAGCTGTTATCAATAACACTGTTCCCATGTGTTTCAACTGTTATCAATAACAATGTTCGTAAATGTTTCACCTGTTATCAATAACAATGTTATCATGTGTTTCAGCTGTAATCAATAACAATGTTCTCATGTGTTTCAGCTGTAATCAATAACAATGTTCTCATGTGTTTCAGCTGTTATCAATAACAATGTTCTCATATGTTTCAGCTGTTATCAATAACAATGTTCTCATGTGTTTCAGCTGTTATCAATAACAATGTTCTCATGTGTTTCAGCTGTTATCAATAACAATGTTCTTATATGTTTCAGCTGTTATCAATAACAATGTTCTCATGTGTTTCAGTTGTTATCAATAACAATGTTCTCATGTGTTTCAACTGTTATCAATAACAATGTTCTTATATGTTTCAGCTGTTATCAATAACAATGTTCTTATATGTTTCAGCTGTTATCAATAACAATGTTCTTATATGTTTCAGCTGTTATCAATAACAATGTTCGTATATGTTTCACCTGTTATCAATAACAATGTTCTCATGTGTTTTAGCTGTTATCAATAACGATGTTCTCATGTGTTTCAGCTGTTATCAATAACAATGTTCTCATGTGTTTCAACTGTTATCAATAACAATGTTCTCATATGTTTCAGCTGTTATCAATAACAATGTTCTTATATGTTTCAGCTGTTATCAATAACAATGTTTGTATATGTTTCAGCTGTTATCAATAACAATGTTCTTATATGTTTCACCTGTTATCAATACCAATGTTCTCATGTGTTTCAGCTGTTATCAATAACAATGTTCTTATATGTTTCAGCTGTTATCAATAACAATGTTTGTATATGTTTCACCTGTTATCAATAAAAATGTTCTCATGTGTTTCAGCTGTTATCAATAACAATGTTCTCATGTGTTTCAGCTGTTATCAATAACAATGTTCTCATGTGTTTCAACTGTTATCAATAACAATGTTCTCATGTGTTTCAACTGTTATCAATAACAATGTTCTGATATGTTTCAGCTGTTATCAATAACAATGGTCTTATATGTTTCAGCTGTTATCAATAACAATGTTCTTATATGTTTCACCTGTTATCAATAACAATGTTCTCGTGTGTTTCAGCTGTTATCAATAACAATGTTCTCATGTGTTTCAGCTGTTATCAATAACAATGTTCTCATGTGTTTCACCTGTTATCAATACCAATGTTCTCATGTGTTTCAGCTGTTATCAATAACAATGTTCTTATATGTTTCAGCTGTTATCAATAACAATGTTTGTATATGTTTCACCTGTTATCAATAAAAATGTTCTCATGTGTTTCAGCTGTTATCAATAACAATGTTCTCATGTGTTTCAGCTGTTATCAATAACAATGTTCTCATGTGTTTCAACTGTTATCAATAACAATGTTCTCATATGTTTCAGCTGTTATCAATAACTATGTTCTTATATGTTTCAGCTGTTATCAATAACAATGTTCTTATATGTTTCAGCTGTTATCAATAACAATGTTCGTATATGTTTCAGCTGTTATCAATAACAATGTTCTCATGTATTTCAGCTGTTATCAATAACAATGTTCTTATATGTTTCAGCTGTTATCAATAACAATGTTCCCATGTGTTTCAGTTGTTATCAATAACAATGTTCTCATGTGTTTCAACTGTTATCAATAACAATGTTCTTATATGTTTCAGCTGTTATCAATAACAATGTTCTTATATGTTTCAGCTGTTATCAATAACAATGTTCTTATATGTTTCAGCTGTTATCAATAACAATGTTCTCATGTGTTTCAGCTGTTATCATTAACAATGTTCTCATGTGTTTCAACTGTTATCAATAACAATGTTCTCATGTGTTTCAGCTGTTATCAATAACACTGTTCCCATGTGTTTCAACTGTTATCAATAACAATGTTCGTAAATGTTTCACCTGTTATCAATAACAATGTTATCATGTGTTTCAGCTGTAATCAATAACAATGTTCTCATGTGTTTCAGCTGTAATCAATAACAATGTTCTCATGTGTTTCAGCTGTTATCAATAACAATGTTCTCATATGTTTCAGCTGTTATCAATAACAATGTTCTCATGTGTTTCAGCTGTTATCAATAACAATGTTCTCATGTGTTTCAGCTGTTATCAATAACAATGTTCTTATATGTTTCAGCTGTTATCAATAACAATGTTCTCATGTGTTTCAGTTGTTATCAATAACAATGTTCTCATGTGTTTCAACTGTTATCAATAACAATGTTCTTATATGTTTCAGCTGTTATCAATAACAATGTTCTTATATGTTTCAGCTGTTATCAATAACAATGTTCTTATATGTTTCAGCTGTTATCAATAACAATGTTCGTATATGTTTCACCTGTTATCAATAACAATGTTCTCATGTGTTTTAGCTGTTATCAATAACGATGTTCTCATGTGTTTCAGCTGTTATCAATAACAATGTTCTCATGTGTTTCAACTGTTATCAATAACAATGTTCTCATATGTTTCAGCTGTTATCAATAACAATGTTCTTATATGTTTCAGCTGTTATCAATAACAATGTTTGTATATGTTTCAGCTGTTATCAATAACAATGTTCTTATATGTTTCACCTGTTATCAATACCAATGTTCTCATGTGTTTCAGCTGTTATCAATAACAATGTTCTTATATGTTTCAGCTGTTATCAATAACAATGTTTGTATATGTTTCACCTGTTATCAATAAAAATGTTCTCATGTGTTTCAGCTGTTATCAATAACAATGTTCTCATGTGTTTCAGCTGTTATCAATAACAATGTTCTCATGTGTTTCAACTGTTATCAATAACAATGTTCTCATGTGTTTCAGCTGTTATCAATAACAATGTTCTTATATGTTTCAGCTGTTATCAATAACAATGTTCTCATGTGTTTCAGTTGTTATCAATAACAATGTTCTCATGTGTTTCAACTGTTATCAATAACAATGTTCTTATATGTTTCAGCTGTTATCAATAACAATGTTCTTATATGTTTCAGCTGTTATCAATAACAATGTTCTTATATGTTTCAGCTGTTATCAATAACAATGTTCGTATATGTTTCACCTGTTATCAATAACAATGTTCTCATGTGTTTTAGCTGTTATCAATAACAATGTTCTCATGTGTTTCAGCTGTTATCAATAACAATGTTCTCATGTGTTTCAACTGTTATCAATAACAATGTTCTCATATGTTTCAGCTGTTATCAATAACAATGTTCTTATATGTTTCAGCTGTTATCAATAACAATGTTCGTATATGTTTCAGCTGTTATCAATAACAATGTTCTTTTATGTTTCACCTTTTATCAATACCAATGTTCTCATGTGTTTCAGCTGTTATCAATAACAATGTTCTTATATGTTTCAGCTGTTATCAATAACAATGTTTGTATATGTTTCACATGTTATCAATAAAAATGTTCTCATGTGTTTCAGCTGTTATCAATAACAATGTTCTCATGTGTTTCAGCTGTTATCAATAACAATGTTCTCATGTGTTTCAACTGTTATCAATAACAATGTTCTCATATGTTTCAGCTGTTATCAATAACTATGTTCTTATATGTTTCAGCTGTTATCAATAACAATGTTCTTATATGTTTCAGCTGTTATCAATAACAATGTTCGTATATGTTTCAGCTGTTATCAATAACAATGTTCTCATGTGTTTCAGCTGTTATCAATAACAATGTTCTCATGTGTTTCACCTGTTATCAATACCAATGTTCTCATGTGTTTCAGCTGTTATCAATAACAATGTTCTTATATGTTTCAGCTGTTATCAATAACAATATTTGTATATGTTTCACCTGTTATCAATAAAAATGTTCTCATGTGTTTCAGCTGTTATCAATAACAATGTTCTCATGTGTTTCAGCTGTTATCAATAACAATGTTCTCATGTGTTTCAACTGTTATCAATAACAATGTTCTCATATGTTTCAGCTGTTATCAATAACTATGTTCTTATATGTTTCAGCTGTTATCAATAACAATGTTCTTATATGTTTCAGCTGTTATCAATAACAATGTTCGTATATGTTTCAGCTGTTATCAATAACAATGTTCTCATGTGTTTCAGCTGTTATCAATAACAATGTTCTTATATGTTTCAGCTGTTATCAATAACAATGTTCCCATGTGTTTCAGTTGTTATCAATAACAATGTTCTCATGTGTTTCAACTGTTATCAATAACAATGTTCTTATATGTTTCAGCTGTTATCAATAACAATGTTCTTATATGTTTCAGCTGTTATCAATAACAATGTTCTTATATGTTTCAGCTGTTATCAATAACAATGTTCTCATGTGTTTTAGCTGTTATCAATAACAATGTTCTCATGTGTTTCAGCTGTTATCAATAACAATGTTCTCATGTGTTTCAACTGTTATCAATAACAATGTTCTCATATGTTTCAGCTGTTATCAATAACAATGTTCTTATATGTTTCAGCTGTTATTAATAACAATGTTCGTATATGTTTCAGCTGTTATCAATAACAATGTTCTTATATGTTTCACCTGTTATCAATACCAATGTTCTCATGTGTTTCAGCTGTTATCAATAACAATGTTCTTATATGTTTCAGCTGTTATCAATAACAATGTTTGTATATGTTTCACCTGTTATCAATAAAAATGTTCTCATGTGTTTCAGCTGTTATCAATAACAATGTTCTCATGTGTTTCAGCTGTTATCAATAACAATGTTCTCATGTGTTTCAACTGTTATCAATAACAATGTTCTCATATGTTTCAGCTGTTATCAATAACTATGTTCTTATATGTTTCAGCTGTTATCAATAACAATGTTCTTATATGTTTCAGCTGTTATCAATAACAATGTTCGTATATGTTTCAGCTGTTATCAATAACAATGTTCGTATATGTTTCACCTGTTATCAATAACAATGTTCTCATGTGTTTCAGCTGTTATCAATAACAATGTTCTCATGTGTTTCAACTGTTATCAATAACAATGTTCTCATATGTTTCAGCTGTTATCAATAACAATGTTCTTATATGTTTCAGCTGTTATCAATAACAATGTTCGTATATGTTTCACCTGTTATCAATAACAATGTTCTCATGTGTTTCAGCTGTTATCAATAACAATGTTCTCATGTGTTTCAGCCGTTATCAATAACAATGTTCTTATATGTTTCAGCTGTTATAAATAACAATGTTTGTATATGTTTCACCTGTTATCAATAACAATGTTCTTATGTGTTTCAGCTGTTATCAATAACAATGTTCTTATGTGTTTCAGCTGTTATCAATAACAATGTTCTCATGTGTTTCAGCTGTTATCAATAACAATGTTCTCATGTGTTTCAACTGTTATCAATAACAATGTTCTTATATGTTTCAGCTGTTATCAATAACAATGTTCTTATATGTTTCAGCTGTTATCAATAACAATGTTCTTATATGTTTCAGCTGTTATCAATAACAATGTTTGTATATGTTTCACATGTTATCAATAAAAATGTTCTCATGTGTTTCAGCTGTTATCAATAACAATGTTCTCATGTGTTTCAGCTGTTATCAATAACAATGTTCTCATGTGTTTCAACTGTTATCAATAACAATGTTCTCATATGTTTCAGCTGTTATCAATAACTATGTTCTTATATGTTTCAGCTGTTATCAATAACAATGTTCTTATATGTTTCAGCTGTTATCAATAACAATGTTCGTATATGTTTCAGCTGTTATCAATAACAATGTTCTCATGTGTTTCAGCTGTTATCAATAACAATGTTCTCATGTGTTTCACCTGTTATCAATACCAATGTTCTCATGTGTTTCAGCTGTTATCAATAACAATGTTCTTATATGTTTCAGCTGTTATCAATAACAATATTTGTATATGTTTCACCTGTTATCAATAAAAATGTTCTCATGTGTTTCAGCTGTTATCAATAACAATGTTCTCATGTGTTTCAGCTGTTATCAATAACAATGTTCTCATGTGTTTCAACTGTTATCAATAACAATGTTCTCATATGTTTCAGCTGTTATCAATAACTATGTTCTTATATGTTTCAGCTGTTATCAATAACAATGTTCTTATATGTTTCAGCTGTTATCAATAACAATGTTCGTATATGTTTCAGCTGTTATCAATAACAATGTTCTCATGTGTTTCAGCTGTTATCAATAACAATGTTCTTATATGTTTCAGCTGTTATCAATAACAATGTTCCCATGTGTTTCAGTTGTTATCAATAACAATGTTCTCATGTGTTTCAACTGTTATCAATAACAATGTTCTTATATGTTTCAGCTGTTATCAATAACAATGTTCTTATATGTTTCAGCTGTTATCAATAACAATGTTCTTATATGTTTCAGCTGTTATCAATAACAATGTTCTCATGTGTTTTAGCTGTTATCAATAACAATGTTCTCATGTGTTTCAGCTGTTATCAATAACAATGTTCTCATGTGTTTCAACTGTTATCAATAACAATGTTCTCATATGTTTCAGCTGTTATCAATAACAATGTTCTTATATGTTTCAGCTGTTATTAATAACAATGTTCGTATATGTTTCAGCTGTTATCAATAACAATGTTCTTATATGTTTCACCTGTTATCAATACCAATGTTCTCATGTGTTTCAGCTGTTATCAATAACAATGTTCTTATATGTTTCAGCTGTTATCAATAACAATGTTTGTATATGTTTCACCTGTTATCAATAAAAATGTTCTCATGTGTTTCAGCTGTTATCAATAACAATGTTCTCATGTGTTTCAGCTGTTATCAATAACAATGTTCTCATGTGTTTCAACTGTTATCAATAACAATGTTCTCATATGTTTCAGCTGTTATCAATAACTATGTTCTTATATGTTTCAGCTGTTATCAATAACAATGTTCTTATATGTTTCAGCTGTTATCAATAACAATGTTCGTATATGTTTCAGCTGTTATCAATAACAATGTTCGTATATGTTTCACCTGTTATCAATAACAATGTTCTCATGTGTTTCAGCTGTTATCAATAACAATGTTCTCATGTGTTTCAACTGTTATCAATAACAATGTTCTCATATGTTTCAGCTGTTATCAATAACAATGTTCTTATATGTTTCAGCTGTTATCAATAACAATGTTCGTATATGTTTCACCTGTTATCAATAACAATGTTCTCATGTGTTTCAGCTGTTATCAATAACAATGTTCTCATGTGTTTCAGCCGTTATCAATAACAATGTTCTTATATGTTTCAGCTGTTATAAATAACAATGTTTGTATATGTTTCACCTGTTATCAATAACAATGTTCTTATGTGTTTCAGCTGTTATCAATAACAATGTTCTTATGTGTTTCAGCTGTTATCAATAACAATGTTCTCATGTGTTTCAGCTGTTATCAATAACAATGTTCTCATGTGTTTCAACTGTTATCAATAACAATGTTCTTATATGTTTCAGCTGTTATCAATAACAATGTTCTTATATGTTTCAGCTGTTATCAATAACAATGTTCTTATATGTTTCACCTGTTATCAATAACAATGTTCTCGTGTGTTTCAGCTGTTATCAATAACAATGTTCTCATGTGTTTCAGCTGTTATCAATAACAATGTTCTCATATGTTTCAGCTGTTATCAATAACAATGTTCTTATATGTTTCAGCTGTTATCAATAACAATGTTCGTATATGTTTCACCTGTTATCAATAACAATGTTCTCATGTGTTTCAGCTGTTATCAATAACAATGTTCTCATGTGTTTCAACTGTTATCAATAACAATGTTCTCATATGTTTCAGCTGTTATCAATAACAATGTTCTTATATGTTTCAGCTGTTATCAATAACAATGTTCGTATATGTTTCACCTGTTATCAATAACAATGTTCTCATGTGTTTCAGCTGTTATCAATAACAATGTTCTCATGTGTTTCAGCTGTTATCAATAACAATGTTCTCATGTGTTTCAACTGTTATCAATAACAATGTTCTCATATGTTTCAGCTGTTATCAATAACTATGTTCTTATATGTTTCAGCTGTTATCAATAACAATGTTCTTATATGTTTCAGCTGTTATCAATAACAATGTTCGTATATGTTTCAGCTGTTATCAATAACAATGTTCTCATGTGTTTCAGCTGTTATCAATAACAATGTTCTTATATGTTTCAGCTGTTATCAATAACAATGTTCCCATGTGTTTCAGTTGTTATCAATAACAATGTTCTCATGTGTTTCAACTGTTATCAATAACAATGTTCTTATATGTTTCACCTGTTATCAATAACAATGTTCTCGTGTGTTTCAGCTGTTATCAATAACAATGTTCTCATGTGTTTCAGCTGTTATCAATAACAATGTTCTCATATGTTTCAGCTGTTATCAATAACAATGTTCTTATATGTTTCAGCTGTTATCAATAACAATGTTCTTATATGTTTCACCTGTTATCAATAACAATGTTCTCGTGTGTTTCAGCTGTTATCAATAACAATGTTCGTATATGTTTCAGCTGTTATCAATAACAATGTTCTTATATGTTTCACCTGTTATCAATACCAATGTTCTCATGTGTTTCAGCTGTTATCAATAACAATGTTCTTATATGTTTCAGCTGTTATCAATAACAATGTTTGTATATGTTTCACCTGTTATCAATAAAAATGTTCTCATGTGTTTCAGCTGTTATCAATAACAATGTTCTCATGTGTTTCAGCTGTTATCAATAACAATGTTCTCATGTGTTTCAACTGTTATCAATAACAATGTTCTCATATGTTTCAGCTGTTATCAATAACTATGTTCTTATATGTTTCAGCTGTTATCAATAACAATGTTCTTATATGTTTCAGCTGTTATCAATAACAATGTTCGTATATGTTTCAGCTGTTATCAATAACAATGTTCGTATATGTTTCACCTGTTATCAATAACAATGTTCTCATGTGTTTCAGCTGTTATCAATAACAATGTTCTCATGTGTTTCAGCTGTTATCAATAACAATGTTCTCATGTGTTTCAGCTGTTATCAATAACAATGTTCTTATGTGTTTCAGCTGTTATCAATAACAATGTTCTCATGTGTTTCAGCTGTTATCAATAACAATGTTCTCATATGTTTCAGCTGTTATCAATAACAATGTTCTCATGTGTTTCAACTGTTATCAATAACAATGTTCTTATATGTTTCAGCTGTTATCAATAACAATGTTCTTATATGTTTCAGCTGTTATCAATAACAATGTTCTCGTGTGTTTCAGCTGTTATCAATAACAATGTTCTCATGTGTTTCAGCTGTTATCAATAACAATGTTCTCATGTGTTTCAGCTGTTATCAATAACAATGTTCTTATGTTTCAGCTGTTATCAATAACAATGTTCTTATATGTTTCACCTGTTATCAATAACAATGTTCTCGTGTGTTTCAGCTGTTATCAATAACAATGTTCTCATGTGTTTCAGCTGTTATCAATAACAATGTTCTCATGTGTTTCAGCTGTTATCAATAACAATGTTCTTATATGTTTCACCTGTTATCAATAACAATGTTCTCGTGTGTTTCAGCTGTTATCAATAACAATGTTCTCATGTGTTTCAGCTGTTATCAATAACAATGTTCTCATGTGTTTCAACTGTTATCAAATACAATGTTCTCATGTGTTTCAGCTGTTATCAATAACAATGTTCTTATGTGTTTCAGCTGTTATCAATAGCAATGTTCTTATGTGTTTCAGCTGTTATCAATAACAATGTTCTCGTGTGTTTCAGCTGTTATCAATAACAATGTTCTCATGTGTTTCAACTGTTATCAATAACAATGTTCTCATATGTTTCAGCTGTTATCAATAACTATGTTCTTATATGTTTCAGCTGTTATCAATAACAATGTTCGTATATGTTTCACCTGTTATCAATAACAATGTTCTTATATGTTTCAGCTGTTATCAATAACAATGTTCTTATATGTTTAACCTGTTATCAATAACAATGTTCTCGTGTGTTTCAGCTGTTATCAATAACAATGTTCTCATGTGTTTCAGCTGTTATCAATAACAATGTTCTCATGTGTTTCAACTGTTATCAATAACAATGTTCTCATATGTTTCAGCTGTTATCAATAACTATGTTCTTATATGTTTCAGCTGTTATCAATAACAATGTTCTTATATGTTTCAGCTGTTATCAATAACAATGTTCGTATATGTTTCAGCTGTTATCAATAACAATGTTCTCATGTGTTTCAGCTGTTATCAATAACAATGTTCTTATATGTTTCAGCTGTTATCAATAACAATGTTCCCATGTGTTTCAGTTGTTATCAATAACAATGTTCTCGTGTTTCAACTGTTATCAATAACAATGTTCTTATATGTTTCAGCTGTTATCAATAACAATGTTCTTATATGTTTCAGCTGTTATCAATAACAATGTTCTTATATGTTTCAGCTGTTATCAATAACAATGTTCGTATATGTTTCACCTGTTATCAATAACAATGTTCTCATGTGTTTTAGCTGTTATCAATAACAATGTTCTCATGTGTTTCAGCTGTTATCAATAACAATGTTCTCATATGTTTCAGCTGTTATCAATAACAATGTTCGTATATGTTTCAGCTGTTATCAATAACAATGTTCTTATATGTTTCACCTGTTATCAATACCAATGTTCTCATGTGTTTCAGCTGTTATCAATAACAATGTTCTTATATGTTTCAGCTGTTATCAATAACAATGTTTGTATATGTTTCACCTGTTATCAATAAAAATGTTCTCATGTGTTTCAGCTGTTATCAATAACAATGTTCTCATGTGTTTCAGCTGTTATCAATAACAATGTTCTCATGTGTTTCAGCTGTTATCAATAACAATGTTCTTATGTGTTTCAGCTGTTATCAATAACAATGTTCTCATGTGTTTCAGCTGTTATCAATAACAATGTTCTCATGTGTTTCAACTGTTATCAATAACAATGTTCTTATATGTTTCAGCTGTTATCAATAACAATGTTCTTATATGTTTCAGCTGTTATCAATAACAATGTTCTTATATGTTTCACCTGTTATCAATAACAATGTTCTCGTGTGTTTCAGCTGTTATCAATAACAATGTTCTCATGTGTTTCAGCTGTTATCAATAACAATGTTCTCATGTGTTTCAGCTGTTATCAATAACAATGTTCTCATGTGTTTCAACTGTTATCAAATACAATGTTCTCATGTGTTTCAGCTGTTATCAATAACAATGTTCTTATGTGTTTCAGCTGTTATCAATAACAATGTTCTCATGTGTTTCAGCTGTTATCAATAACAATGTTCTCATGTGTTTCAACTGTTATCAATAACAATGTTCTTATATGTTTCAGCTGTTATCAATAACAATGTTCTTATATGTTTCAGCTGTTATCAATAACAATGTTCTCGTGTGTTTCAGCTGTTATCAATAACAATGTTCTCATGTGTTTCAACTGTTATCAAATACAATGTTCTAATGTGTTTCAGCTGTTATCAATAACAATGTTCTTATGTGTTTCAGCTGTTATCAATAACAATGTTCTTATATGTTTCAGCTGTTATCAATAGCAATGTTCTTATGTGTTTCAGCTGTTATCAATAACAATGTTCGTATATGTTTCACCTGTTATCAATAACAATGTTCTTATATGTTTCAGCTGTTATCAATAACAATGTTCTTATATGTTTCACCTGTTATCAATAACAATGTTCTCGTGTGTTTCAGCTGTTATCAATAACAATGTTTGTATATGTTTCACCTGTTATCAATAACAATGTTCTTATGTGTTTCAGCTGTTATCAATAACAATGTTCCCATGTGTTTCAGCTGTTATCAATAACAATGTTCTCATGTGTTTCAGCTGTTATCAATAACAATGTTCTCATGTGTTTCAGCTGTTATCAATAACAATGTTCTCATGTGTTTCAACTGTTATCAATAACAATGTTCTTATATGTTTCAGCTGTTATCAATAACAATGTTCTTATATGTTTCAGCTGTTATCAATAACAATGTTCTTATATGTTTCAGCTGTTATCAATAACAATGTCCACTCCCCTCTCACCTGCCAGGTGGAGTGTGTTGCTCACAGTGTAAACGTGTCAGTGTGTGTTACAGGTGTGTCACAGGTGAGTGACGGTTTACCTGCAGGTCGGTCTTCATGAGCGACGCCCCGGCCTCCACCAGGTAGTGACAGATGCTCCTCTGACAGGAGGAGGCGGCTTTGTGGAGCGCTGTCTCACCTCTGGAGAACAAAACATGAATATTAATAACACAAACAGTTTAAAGTATTCAGAGAAAGTCTAAACAGGTATTTTAAAAGAAACTTGACTCACGTCTCCTTCTCCGTTATGTCCAGGTGAGACGTGGGCACTAAAAAAACACACAAAATGCATTTAGAAACATCAACAAACTGTATTATCTTTAGAATACAATATGAACATGTATAAATATATATAAGAACGATTAATTGATTCAAGTGAACAAACCAACAAAATGTTTTTAAAGTCAAAGATTATGAAACGGCAGAATATTAAAGGAGCTGAAGGAGATAAAGGAGCTAAAAGAGATAAAGGAGCTAAAGGAGATAAAGGAGCTAAAGGAAATAAAGGAGCTAAAGGAGCTAAAAGAGATAAAGGAGCTAAAAGAGATAAAGGAGATAAAGGAGATAAAGGAGATAAAGGAGATAAAAGAGATAAAGGAAATAAATGAGCTAAAGGAGCTAAAGGAGCTAAAGGAGATAAAGGAGATAAAGGAGATAAATAAGATAAAGGAGCTAAAGGAGGTAAAGGAGCTAAAGGACATAAAGGAGACAAGGAGCTAAAGGAGATAAAGGAGATAAAGGAGATAAAGGAGATAAAGGAGATAAAGGAGATAAAGGAGCTAATGGCTAAAGCTAAAAGCTTTATTAAATAAAGATAAGAAAGAAACTAAACAGTGGAGTCAAACTAAAGAATTCACAGAAATGATTTAAAATGTTGTTCAATTAATATTAGTTTGTTTGTGTGTGTGCGCGTGTGTGTGTGTGTGTATTGATGTGTGTGTGTGTGTCTCATAGAAGATTTTCTTAAAGTGTCTGCAGACCGTCTTCTGTTATGTCACATGAAAGTGAATCAGGTAATATGACGTTTTTCTTCTTCTGCTCCCACAAAGGTTATGTTGTTACATTAACAACATATATGTTGTTAATGTAACAACATATATGTTGTTGTTATGTCATATTTATGTTGAACACACTGAACCAACAGGAATGTTGAGGAACTCTTTGTGACTCAGTGAAATGTTGTGCAGCTGTCAGACACAAAGTTCAAACTAATCGATCAGAACAGAAGTGATTAACGGGCGGTTGTGAGGAGGCTGGAGGTTCTCCTGCTGCTGGAGGTTCTCCTGCTGCACATACCAGAGAAATGGAACCTTAACGACCACAGAGTGGAAAAAACGTCTGAATTCAGAATACAAGTATGTGGAAAGAGAACAACTGGTCTAAACTACTCTGTTAACTGAGAACCAGCTTACAAGTATTACAAAATAAACTCTCTTTAAATTATGTTTTTAATAATAGTACCTATAAAAAGACGGTTTTATCATTTTCAAAGGGGATTTAATTTGGCCTTTTTTTAAACACTTCACAGAAAAAGACCTTAAATGTCAAAGTGAACGACACTTTTTCTGCTGATCACAGTAAAAAAAGTGAGAAAATATAATATTATCATACTTATTATAAGCACTGTAACACGCGAGTAGCAGTCAGTGTGCTACTGGCGCTCCCTAGTGGACTGGAGTTTCTCTACAAACAAACTTAAACTGTCAGAATCCTTTTAAACGTTTAAATAGAAACTCAGAGAATAAACTTCTGCTTCATGTATTTTATAGAAACCTTCTGTGTGTTAAACTGATCTGCATTCTAATGAAGCACAAACGTGATTATAGAAATGATTCATATTTACACAGATGAAAGTTTTCACTCGATAACAGACAGAAGAGCTAAACAGGTCGGACACCAACAGGAAACAGGAAACACGTCCTAAACTCATCTACTAGTATTTTACTTACTGCCTTTTATCTCATTACATTAGAAGTATTCCTTCATACGGTACTCTGGTGTTCTCCTGATTAGTACAATGTGTGTACAATGTGTATACAGTGTGTATGTACAGTGCGTATAGTGTGTACAGTGTGTATGTACAGTGTGTATAGTGTATACAGTGAGTATACAGTTTTTTGTATACTGTGTATACAGAGTGTGTGTACAGTGTGTGTGTAGTGTGTGTATATAGTGTGTGTGTGCTTCTTTCACCGTGGTCGATGAGGTACTTGAGGATCTCTCTGCTCTCGTTCTCCACAGCGTGATGCAGCAGAGTGCAGCCGGCCTCGTCCTGCAGCAGGAGGTCTGCCCCCTGCTGGTGGAGCTCCGTCAGCTGCACCACAACAATAACAACAACAACAACAGCCTGAGATAGCCTGACATCAATCATCGGGTTAATTTAAGCTGCTAATAGGACATTTGATCAACTTAGTTGAACCACGTACGAGGAACGGGGCCCAGGTTGAGGAGTAAATTAACACATAGTCGTGTTTCCAACAGAAACAAAGTGAACATCCAGTGAAGTGAAAGTTGAAATGAACACATTTAATGTAAACGTTGATGTTTTATTAAAGATAAGTGTTAATGAGCATCAGACCTCAGAGGGTTCACTCACTCTGTTCAGGTCTTCAGTCCTGATGCAGTGGATCAACTCAGCATCTACAGAACAAACCAGTTACAGTGAAAACTCTCCAACTGTTGCTTTCTATTCCTACAACCACTCAGAAGAACGTTCTTCTGTAATAAATCATGTTTAGACTTTCTGAACTTCATAAAACTATGAGAGACCGTTAGGGGTTAGGAGTTAGGGTTTAGGAGTTAGGGTTTAGGGGTTAGGGGTTAGGAGTTAGGAGTTAGGGGTTAGGAGTTAGGAGTTAGGGGTTAGGGATTAGGGATTAGGAGTTAGGAGTTAGGGGTTAGGAGTTAGGAGTTAGGGGTTAGGGGTTAGGGATTAGGGGTTAGGAGTTAGGAGTTAGGGGTTAGGAGTTAGGAGTTAGGGGTTAGGAGTTAGGAGTTAGGGGTTAGGGATTAGGGGTTAGGAGTTAGGAGTTAGGGGTTAAGAGTTAGGGTTTAAGAGTTAGGAGTTAGGGGTTAGGGGTTAGGAGTTAGGGGTTAGGAGTTAGGGTTTAGTAGTTAGGGTTTAAGAGTTAGGAGTTAGGGGTTAGGAGTTAGGAGTTAGGGGTTAGGAGTTAGGAGTTAGGGGTTAGGGGTTAGGAGTTAGGAGTTAGGGGTTAGGAGTTAGGAGTTAGGGGTTAGGAGTTAGGGGTTAGGGGTTAGGAGTTAGGAGTTAGGGGTTAGGGGTTAGGGATTAGGGGTTAGGAGTTAGGGGTTAGGAGTTAGGGGTTAGGAGTTAGGGTTTAAGAGTTAGGAGTTAGGGGTTAGGAGTTAGGAGTTAGGGGTTAGGAGTTAGGAGTTAGGAGTTAGGGGTTAGGGGTTAGGAGTTAGGGTTTAGGGGTTAGGAGTTAGGGTTTAAGAGTTAGGAGTTAGGGGTTAGGGGTTAGGAGTTAGGAGTTAGGGGTTAGGAGTTAGGGGTTAGGAGTTAGGAGTTAGGGGTTAGGAGTTAGGGGTTAGGAGTTAGGAGTTAGGGGTTAGGAGTTAGGAGTTAGGTTTACCTTGTTGAGGGCCGTGTGAGGTCGCTCTGGAAGGACTGTGAGAGAGACAGATCAGATCAACGTTAGAGAAGATCACACACCGATGATGTCACACCACACACACTGATGATGTCATACCTAACGATGGGTCTGAAGTCAGCCAGCGTTGTGTTGAAGCGATGAACATTAACAATCTTTGCTCCTCTCCTTCAGACCACAAGATGGACACAATGAGACGTCAGCTCCAGGTACTACGGATGTGTACTCTATGAAGTACCATGTATGTGTACTGTATGTGTATTCTATGAAGTGTACTGTATGTGTATTGCATGAGGTACCATGTATGTGGTACTATGTATGTGTACTGTATGTGTATTCTATGAAGTGTACTGTATGTGTATTGCATGAGGTACCATGTATGTGGTACTATGTATGTGTACTGTATGTGTATTCTATGAAGTACCATGTATGTGTACTGTATGTGTATTGCATGAGGTACCATGTATGTGGTACTACATATGTGTACTGTACGAGGTACTACGTATGTGTAGTGTATGTGTACTGTATGAGGTACCATGTATGTGTAATCTATGAAGTATCATGTATATGTACTGTATGAGGTAAAACATATGTGTACTGTAAGTAGTACCATGAAGTATTTCAAGCAGTCAGACGGAGACATATACACACGTATATATATATATGTGTGTATGAAGGTATGTGTATGTATGTATATACAGTACATATATACACATAAATACATACATGTACACATGATGACGAGACAAACAGTTATTTTATTTCCCGTTTATGTGAAATAATAAAAATTATTTATCATAAAAGTGACGTGAAAAGTACAATAACTAAAGTACACATTCAGTACTTTTACTTTATTGTTGTTGATCTGATCCTTTTTACAGTAAATAAATATGAATATTTCTAATATATAGAATATTATTGATTATTTAACACAACTAGAATTAAAGAGAAAAAAGCAACAGTTTTTATCAAATAATTGATTTTTAAATTCTGCTGTTGGTTTATTAATTACTGACTACTGTTCAGGTCTGGTTCAGGTCTGGTTCAGGTCTGGTCCGGTTCAGATCTTATTCAGGTCTGGTTCAGGTCCGGTTCAGGTCCGGTTCAGGTCTGGTTCAGGTCTGGTTCAGATCTGGTCTGGTTCAGGTCTTGTTTTACTCGTATTGAATCTCATTAACGTGTCTTTTAAATCTTTACTGTATGAATCACGTGAACACGTTTACTACCTGCAGAGGGCGCTCTGTGAGGAACTCTGAGACAAAACCTCAGACACACAACTGTCACTGGAGATCCTCTTTCTCTGGAGGTCTCTGAGTCTGGAACACAAGACAGACAGACAGACAGACAGACAGTATGAGACATATTATTGTCTTTGACTCTGAGATAAATGTTGTTAAAGATAAATAGTCAATCATCATTATTATTATTAATATTTTAGTTAATTATTTTTATTAATAGTTTAGACATCTCTCACCTCGGGGGGATTGATGGGGAGACCGATGAGACCGGGAAGACGAACTGTCTCTGCTGGTCCTGGTCCTGGTGGTCCTCAGAATCCAGCAGGTCCGGCACGCCGGGGGAGGTGCCCACCGTCTCGGTGACGACCAGCTCCGGGTCCAGGATGTAGAGCTCCTCCTGAGAGATCTCCGTCACGTAGTTCAGGTGCTCCTGAGACACAGAATCAGTATAAATAGAATGATGTCAGAGAGAAAAGAAATTAAGCTGATCCGGTTCTGCTGTCACACCTGAGCCCGGTCGATCCGGTAGAAGCGGTCTGCTGTGGTACCTGGAACACAAAGAAGACCAGGATCAGGTTCTCTGTGAGGGACGGACTCTGAGAACCTGTAGGGGGGGGGGCTTACAGTCCAGGAAACACCACTTCATGGACAACTTGTGAGGAGACAGACCGTCCACCTTCATCAGGTCTCCGTCCTGGAGGAGCAGAGACACTTCGTTCATTATTATTATTCATAACATCTCTCTGAACACGCTGTTGATCATCTTTACTTTATTTTATCCTCCAATGTTTTTATGACGCGTCTGTTGTTTGTTTTCTACTTCAGTTGTTTTTGGTTGATGAAAAAAGTGATAATTTTATGATCATCATTATAATTGTTATAATTATTATTACTATCACCAATATTATCATCATAAAATCATTATTATTATTGTTAGTAAATATATTAGTATTAGTAGTAGTAGTAGTATTCGTAGTATTCGTAGTAGTAGTAGTATTCATAGTAGTATTCGTAGTATTAGTAGTATTAGTATTAGTAGTAGTAGTAGTAGTAGTAGTAGTAGTAGTATTAGTAGTAGTAGTAGTAATAGTAGTAGTAATAGTAGTAGTAGTAGTAGTAGTAGTAGTAATAGTAGTAGTAGTAGTAGTATTACCTGGTCCTGGACCTGGTCCAGGTCCTCATGCAGATGCTCGATGAGCGGACGGCAGGTCTCCAGGTCGCTGTCTCCGGGGACGGTGATGACTCCCAGAGGAGTCGCTGAGAGGAGGACAAGGTCAGAGTGAACCTGTTCAGTCTGACGTTACACGACTATGACATCATTTGATCAACTCATAAATAATCAAACAGCTGATATTTAATTCTTCTTCTTATTGATCTGATCACAGTTAACCCTTCAGTGACTCACAGGCCTCCTTCAGCTGGTCCTTGTCGTAGTGCAGAGCCTCGTACGCCGCCATGCTGATCCGGTTCACTCTGATCTGGAGCTTCTCAGGAACCGGCTGCTGACTGCAGTGGAGTATTTTCACAGCAGGTATTAGTACTTTTACTGCAGTAAAGACTCAGAAACATGTGATGGATTGGTGTAGAGTTTACTCGTTGAGGTGGGGCATGGAGATCCTCCTCTTGGTCTTCTGCACCATGTTGGCCTGGTTCCTCAGGTTGATGTGGATGATGGAGGGAGCCAGTTTACAGGGCTCTCCGTCCACCTGCATGGGGATCGACTTGTAGGTGGTGAGGGTCACTTCTTTACACTGATGGAGCCGCTCGCCGTGACCGCCCACCTGCAGTGTGGCCTGGACACAAACAACAACCGCAGGTCACCAAGACACAAACAGCAACCGCAGGTCACCAAGACACAAACAACAACCGCAGGTCACCAAGACACAAGCAACAACCGCAGGTCACCAAGACACAAACAACACCCGCAGGTCACCAAGACACAAACAACACCCGCAGGTCACCAAGACACAAACAACAACCGCAGGTCACCAAGACACAAACAGCACCCGCAGGTCACCAAGACACAAACAACAACCGCAGGTCACCAAGACACAAGCAACAACCGCAGGTCACCAAGACACAAACAACACCCGCAGGTCACCAAGACACAAACAACACCCGCAGGTCACCAAGACACAAACAACAACCGCAGGTCACCAAGACACAAACAGCAACCGCAGGTCACCAAGACACAAACAACAACCGCAGGTCACCAAGACACAAGCAACAACCGCAGGTCACCAAGTCACAAGCAACAACCGCAGGTCACCAAGACACAAACAACAACCGCAGGTCACCAAGACACAAACAGCGTAGGGGTGCAGGCAGAGCATTCCATAGCCTCGGTGCTACTGCCTCAAAACCTAGATCACCACGGGTCTTAAGACGAGTGCGTGGGACAGACAGATAGTTTAACATGTTTGACCTGAGAGCGCGGCGGCTGAATAAGGGTGAAGTAGTTCAGCCACATATGTGGGAGCCTGACCGTGTAGTGCTCTGTAAGTGAGAGTGAGTATTTTGAAGTGTATCCTAAATGCTACAGGGAGCCAGTGGAGAGATCTGAGTACGGGGTGATGTGAGACCGTCTATTTGTCCTGGTGAGTAATCTGGCGGCATCGTTTTGGATGACCTGCAAACGGTTAAGAGCAGCTACACTGAGTGATGAGAAAAGTGTGTTACAATAACCACAGGTCACCGACACAACAACCGCAGGTCAACTACACAAAAGAATAACCTGAGGTGGTCGACACAAGCACCAACCGCAGGTCACCAAGACACAAACAGCAACCGCAGGTCACCAAGACACAAACAACACCCGCAGGTCACCAAGACACAAGCAACAACCGCAGGTCACCAAGACACAAGCAACAACCGCAGGTGGAGCTGCTGCTGCTTGAGTCATGACTCGTGTAGATTAAACACATGGTTTGGTGTCTTTGGTGTAATTTTTGACACCAAAGACAGAATTGTATACGAATCAAAAATATGTGGCTGATGAGCTGACGTGGTCTGACGTGGTCTCACGTGGTCTGACGTGGTCTCATGTGGTCTCATGTGGTCTGACGTGGTCTCATGTGGTCTGACGTGGTCTGGCGTGGTCTGATGTGGTCTGACGTGGTCTCATGTGGTCTGACGTGGTCTGACGTGGTCTGACGTGGTCTCATGTGGTTTGACGTGGTCTCATGTGGTCTGACAGCTCACCAGAGACGTCATGGTGAAGCCGATGACCTCGATGCAGCCGTCGTCGTGGCGCTGCGGTTCAAAGTCCTGGTGTTCACTGGGGTGACCCCACGGCACGGTGCCGGCACAGTACCTGCACACAGAGACCGGTCAGAGGTCTGCAGACCGGTTCAAACTGTAGAAACAGTCACTCAGCGTACCTGGGGATGTTGAGGAAGAGCAGACACTGTAGCTTCAGGTCCTGGACTTTGGCCGTCAGGTCTGTACCGTCACACTGAGGAGGGAGACGCAGACTAAATACAAGTACACACAGTACTCACAGTACTCACACAGTATCCTGCAGCAATACTGACGATATGTATTTATATTTATGTATTATTCAGGTAAATCTTGTTTTATATTAAATATAAGACACATTTTCAACAGATGGTTGTAATAGAGGACGTGATGTACAGAAGCTCAGGTCTCTGATTTCAGGTGAGGATTAAACACATAAACTTTCAATCTGACGGACATGAAACTATTTATATAGAAAATGTAAAACACATTTGAGTTATTCTGAATAAATGTTGCTGCTGTTCTACTCTGTTGTTTGTGTCAGCAGCCAAATGTGGATTAATCCGCCACTGAAAGTAGTCCCCAACAAAGTCACTACTTCCTCCTGTTTCTTAAATAAAAGCTACAATAAAGCTTCACATGTAAATCATATTTATAAGCCTTCTGTCACATGTTGTACATTAGTGTTTACATATTTAAATAAAACAGTTCATCTGGTCTTTGAGCATCGATGTTTCTAACTGATGGATGTATATATACACATCCGTATATATATACATCCATATATATATATATATGGATGTATATATATGCGGATATATGAAATGTAATAACTGATGCAGCTGATACAGAAACAAAGTTCCAACATGGCCGTCACCTGAGTTAGCTCGCAGCTAGCTAACTTGACAAAATGAGACTTTCTTGCTGCAAAAGTATCTGTTTTTTTACCCTAACCCTAACCCTGATGTGTAATTCAAGCGGGAAATGTTTTGTCTCTCGTCTTTGACTTCCGTCCATATTAGTAGTGAGTGATGTCCTGATGTCAAGAAGAGAGAGATGATGATGAGGAAGAGAGAGGAAGACTCACCACCACTCTGATGTGCTTGGCGAGGTCTTTGGAGCTCCCGCTCAGGAAGTCTGAGAAGGCCGTCTGAAACACACACACACATCATAAATCATAATGATAATAATAATAATAAAGTAATAATAACAACAACAGAGCTACACTTACTCCTGCATAGAACATCTTGTTCCTGAAGCGGCTGTTAAACTTCTCTGGGTTCGCCTCTGGAAGAAAAACAAAGTGTTTCGATTTTTACATCAGAAAGCATCTGTGACATGAAACACAGACTCATAAGCTCGTTATCTGGAACTAAGGAAGGAACTCAGCTCGCTCACATTTCCATGGATCGTTTGGTTTCTCGGTTTCATTATGTGAGTTTACATTGATTAGAGAGCTTTCTATTGGTCCCTGTTGGGTGATGAGGTCACTGGGGATGTGGATGAGAACAGAACAAATAAAGGAGGAGCAGTGAGGATAACGGAGAGAGGAGGAGGAGCCTCAGATACATGTTTGATTACAGCAGCTGGTCTACAAGGATCCGGAACATGTATTATTCATTTCAACTTCTCTGAAGTCAGTGAACCATCAAAAATACTAAATGTTATACTTTTACTTTGTTGAAGTAATTTCTAAATATTTGAATTATTTGTAAAAACTTGTTTTTATTAAAACTTTCAGTCTAAATTTTAGAATGCGGCCTCTGATAGAACAGCTTTGCTCCAAACATTTCATAGAATCAGAATGTTGTGAATGGTGACAGAAGACAAACTGACCAATCACAACGCTCCATTACTGTCTTCAGCTCGGCATCCGTAAATGAAATCACTTCTTAAAACATTTTTAAAGGTCGACTTTAATGGGATGTCGTCGCTTTTCTGTTTTATTATTTTATTTGTTGATTTTACTAAATTATTTTACTACATTTTTTCTATTTTATGTTATTTATTTCTTAGTTTATTTGTATTCGTGACTGTTTCACTGAGCTGTGGGTGCTATATAAATAAAGTCATTATTATTATTATTGAGATGGAAATGCTCCTGAATGTTTGAACACGGGTGTGTGTGTGAATAGTAATAAATAGAAGTGACTGAAGGTAATCCCAGTGATTGATGTGTGAAGAGGCTTTAGTGCAGTGATACTCAACTGTTCTTGCTTTTCAAACTCACAATAAATATAAATTCAATGTCAATAAGAAAAAAACATGAAAATATATTAGATTATCAAAACATCAGACTGAACCCTGAATATCCTCAGATAGATAAAGGTGAGTTATGGCCCTATTAATGTCTGTTCAGTTTATCTGATAAATGGTATTAATGTTTGTTTAAGAGAAAGTTGACTCTTCCTGCCTCAGAGAGCTCAGACTGACCTCTGGATTCATGGAAGCCCAGCGTGACGTGAGCATCGAAGCCCAGACTGAAGTAGTTGTTGAAGACGTCGATAGGAAGCTGAGAAACAGCAGAAAGAATCACCGTGGTTAAAGACGTCTGACTTAACGTGACCTCTCGTGTAATGAGTCTCAGACTCTCCGCAGACCTTGTCGGTCTGATGCTCGTCCCGGTCCTCCGGTCGGGCCTCGGGGTTCGCCTCCACATTCAGGTTCCATCGATCCAGCTGGACGATGTTTCCGTCCTCGACGTGTGAGAGGATCTTTGTTATCGGCTCGTCGGTGTAACCCTGGGAGAGAGGAGAGACACTTTCAATCTGTAATAATATGAATGTCTGAATGCAGAACTTGTATTGAAGTATTTTTATACTGTAGTATTACTTCTATCATTCACACCGCATCAGGACCACTGTGAAAAGCTGGCAAGTAGAGCTCCAGTTGAACCTCAGTATAATTCCAGTTAAACTTCAGTATAACTCCAGTTAAACCCCAGTATAACTCCAGTTAAACCCCAGTATAACTCCAGTTAAACCCCAGTATAACTCCAGTTAAACCTCAGTATAGCTCCAGTTAAACCTCAGTATAACTCCAGTTAAACCCCAGTATAACTCCAGTTAAACCCCAGTATAACTCCAGTTAAACCTCAGTATAGCTCCAGTTAAACCCCAGTATAACTCTAGTTAAACCCCAGTATAACTCTAGTTAAACCCCAGTATAACTCCAGTTAAACCTCAGTATAACTCCAGTTAAACCCCAGTATAACTACAGTTAAACCCCAGTATAGCTCCAGCTAAACCTCAGTATAGCTCCAGTTAAACCCCAGTATAGCTCCAGTTAAACCCCAGTATAACTCCAGTTAAACCCCAGTATAACTACAGTTAAACCCCAGTATAGCTCCAGTTAAACCCCAGTATAACTCCAGTTAAACCCCAGTATAACTCCAGTTAAACCTCAGTATAGCTCCAGTTAAACCCCAGTATAACTCTAGTTAAACCCCAGTATAACTCCAGTTAAACCTCAGTATAGCTCCAGTTAAACCCCAGTATAACTCTAGTTAAACCCCAGTATAACTCCAGTTAAACCTCAGTATAGCTCCAGTTAAACCCCAGTATAACTCCAGTTAAACCCCAGTATAACTCCAGTTAAACCTCAGTATAGCTCCAGTTAAACCCCAGTATAACTCTAGTTAAACCCCAGTATAACTCTAGTTAAACCCCAGTATAACTCCAGTTAAACCTCAGTATAACTCCAGTTAAACCTCAGTATAACTCCAGTTAAACCCCAGTATAACTCCAGCTAAACCTCAGTATAGCTCCAGTTAAACCCCAGTATAACTCCAGTTAAACCCCAGTATAACTCCAGTTAAACCCCAGTATAACTACAGTTAAACCCCAGTATAGCTCCAGTTAAACCCCAGTATAACTCCAGTTAAACCCCAGTATAACTCCAGTTAAACCTCAGTATAACTCCAGTTAAACCCCAGTATAACTCTAGTTAAACCCCAGTATAACTCCAGTTAAACCTCAGTATAGCTCCAGTTAAACCCCAGTATAACTCTAGTTAAACCCCAGTATAACTCCAGTTAAACCTCAGTATAGCTCCAGTTAAACCCCAGTATAACTCCAGTTAAACCCCAGTATAACTCCAGTTAAACCTCAGTATAGCTCCAGTTAAACCCCAGTATAACTCTAGTTAAACCCCAGTATAACTCTAGTTAAACCCCAGTATAACTCCAGTTAAACCTCAGTATAACTCCAGTTAAACCTCAGTATAACTCCAGTTAAACCCCAGTATAACTCCAGCTAAACCTCAGTATAGCTCCAGTTAAACCCCAGTATAACTCCAGTTAAACCCCAGTATAACTACAGTTAAACCCCAGTATAGCTCCAGTTAAACCCCAGTATAACTCCAGTTAAACCCCAGTATAACTCTAGTTAAACCCCAGTATAGCTCCAGTTAAACCCCAGTATAACTCCAGTTAAACCTCAGTATAGCTCCAGTTAAACCCCAGTATAACTCCAGTTAAACCCCAGTATAATTCCAGTTAAACCCCAGTATAGCTCCAGCTAAACCCCAGTATAACTCCAGTTAAACCCCAGTATAACTCCAGTTAAACCCCAGTATAACTACAGTTAAACCCCAGTATAACTCCAGTTAAACCCCAGTATAACTACAGTTAAACCCCAGTATAATTCCAGTTAAACCCCAGTATAGCTCCAGCTAAACCCCAGTATAACTCCAGTTAAACCCCAGTATAACTCCAGTTAAACCCCAGCATAACTCACCCCTCCCCAGTTGAGAGTCCTCGCCAGGTCGTTTCCGGTCCCCAGAGGGAGGATACCTACAGGAGGCTGGGGGCGGAGCTTCAGCTCATCCAACACGGACAAGATCCAGCCAACCTGAACACACACATACATTTTTGCTACATCGTGGGGACTTCAGTCTAGGAGGTTACACGTGGGGACACCACTTTCTAAATGGAATAACGGTATACTTTTGATCACATACATATTTTGGGGGGTCCTGGGAACTAGCACACACACCGAAACGTGCTTAACTCTCACAGTATTTTCATCAGTTTTGAAACATTTTGGTCAGGAGAACATTAGCTAGTCACATTTATTTTATTACTGCTTTAATTCTTTATATTCTAATATAACTACACCTGCTGTTATTATTATTAGTCATCATTTTTCTATTATTATTCTGCTATTATTAGTACCACTACTATTATTACTACTTCCATATGAATCATATATGTCATATGCATTGAATGTGTTGTAACTTTTATGTTGTTCAATCTGTTCACATGAATTGAATTATATAAAAAAATCGTGAAGATTGTTTGAACAAAACGTGTAAGTATCATAAAGTTTATCTGACAGATTACTTTCTGCAATAATTCAAAATCCAATGGAAAATTCCTATTGCCTGTTTGTGGAGGGAAGCAGTGACGATGACTTCCTGTTGGACAGAAACACGTCGTCCCTGCAGCTCTCTGTTGATTGAGGTTGATTGTGCTCTAAGTGTTAAGTTTAGGTTTAAGTTTAAGTTTAAGGTTGGACTCACTGTCCCGTCCCCCCCACAGGCCAGGATCCTCAGGTTGGGCACTTTGGCGTACAGCTCCAACCTGCAGGAGAAACACAAAGTAAAGCCTGAACATCTCCTCAGCGGTTCACTCCTCACTCCTCCGAACAGAAAAAAAGGGAATTGGGATGCACCCCTGTGCCGGTCTGGTCTTACCCCTCTCTGGGTCCTCCCTTCGTCAGGTCAAACACCTGCCGAGGGTTCAGGTACCACATGAAGGATTGGATGATCTTCGCTCCCTGAAAACAAAATAAAATAAAAACAGTTTGTCTATTACTCTGTTTATCAATCAACAGAAAATTAACAGCGTATCATTTTGCAAATTCAATCAATGGTTAACGTCATTTTTTCATCATTCTGTGGGTCCAATTTCAAATATGAGGATTTGCGTCTTTTGTCATTCATTATTAATTTAATTTATTTTTTACTGGCTGAACAAAACAAATATTTGATGACGGATATTGTAGTGGAAACGTTTGTTATAATTTTAAAAAAATACTTGAGGTTCTTCAACAACGTTAAGCTCATCATGTTTTCTTGATATTATATAATACAAAATGCTAATTAAATTGCTGCATTATTAATGCTCTAGCTTCACTTCATGCAATATCCCTTTTTCATTGTCCCCAGTAATTCCAGTAAAAAGCTCCTTTTGATTGGAATAACCTCTGTCTTTCTCTGTGACCAATCATCTCCTTCGACTGCTTCAGGACTTCTTTATTTTCTCATCTTATGCTTTTAATTTGTGCCTTCTTTCAGTCTAACTGAATTTTAAAAAGTTGCTCTGTATGCTGATGTGAATTGTTAATTTATCATATCCTTGTATTTCTTGTACAATAGCTGAGGGCTGAGGTGGGGGAGGGGAAGGGTCAGCGAGCTGTCTGTATTTGTAGTTTATGTTATGATATCAATGATGTTTTTGTCTGTATGTGTTTATTTGTAGTTTGTTATATCAATGATGTTTTGTCTGTATGTGTTTGCATTTATGTCTACAGGAAACCCTTTGATAATGAGATGCTACATCTCAAGAGGCTATCCTTAAAATAAATTCAGATTCAAACATGTTCAGATGAAATGAGGCCCTTGAGAAGCAGGAAGGTGACTCTACCTGGTTTCCTCCACTCTTCGGGTTAACAAACACCAGCAGAGGCTTCATGAGCTGAGAGGGGAGGGGCTTCACCAGGAAGGGCTTCCAGCGGCCATCTTGGATCTGACGGAGTAGAAACACCCAGGAGACGAAAAACACATTTACACCACTCATCACATTACATCATCCCAACTCATTAACCTTAATACAACAGATATTCTAATTATATGACAACCTCTCAAAATACTCTTTTTAAAATGTCAGGTTATTAAAGTCAGACTCAAAGGACACATGATTAAAAGCAGCGTAGGCTACATGTTCTATAGGGAGAGTGCACAGCTCCTTAGCTGTACCATAGTTAGCTAGAAGCTAATTTACATCTGTCGTCCGCGCTGAAACCTTAAAGAAGTTTCGCTTTAGATTTGTAAAATGTTGAGTTCGGTCTCTTCCTCACCTCTGATCCCTTCTTGCTCGATTTGTTGCATTTCAGCGACGTCCTTTTCTTCTTTTTACTCGACTTCAGGGACGACTGAACAAAGGAAGACAAACACAACAACATCAGACGATATATGTGTGTGTGTGTGTGTGTGTGTGTGTGTGTGTGTGTGTGTGTGTGTGTGGATCTACGCTTATTTATTGAACAGTGTGAGGACCTGATGGCACACTGACATTGTGGGGACCAACCTACCTTGTGGGGACCGTAAAGCCAACTCCACATATACACACAATTTAAAGTTTATGTCCAAACAATGAGTGACGGACCTTCATGTTCTGTTCTACTTTCTCTTTCTACTTGTCTGAGAAGAAAGTGTTGGTCATACATACAGTAATAATAATAAAATGAAAAATAAACTGCTCAATAACTTAGTGTAGTACCCAAAATATGCTGTCATGATACAAATTGTGGTGTTAAGTGCCAATTAGTAATTATGACTAGGTTTAAACAAGTGCAAGAAGTAATGTAGCTGTTGAATGAAAACCATTTATCTCCACATTTAATGATTTTGAATTTTGCTGATAAACTGAGGGATTAACGAGTAATTTGACATAACGACAGTTTGGACTGGTTGAAGGTTCATGTTGGAATTAGGTCTAGTTTAGAGTTATAGTAGGCAGAGAGGCATTTAGTTGTGATGGTAAGGGTTAGGAGCTAGGGAATACATAGGGTCCTCACAAGTACAGAGAGACAAACATATGTATGTACCTGTATTCTGCGGACCCTGATGATCCAGGTAGGAGGAATGATGACGGCAGCGTGAGCTCCCAGAGAGCAGCACTCCTCTATCTGCTGCAGCATGAAGCACGTCACCTTATTGTGGTACTGAAACACAGACAGACAGCAAGTCACCATACTAAAATGCAGGCAGACCGTGCCATAAGTATGTTTTCCAGCTTAAGTTTGTACAAATTTTAACCAAATTTCTATAAAATGTATAAAATAAAACTTGACTGAAGTCCTGTTTCCATCCACTCCTGTTGTGTGAATATTAGTACGATATACACAAACAGCTAGTCAGTGCTATTAAATCACTGCACAAGAAGAAAAGGTGATTAAAAGAGCTCGAGTCAAATGATGGAAAACCATTTGTGTTAGTTTAATTTATTAATGTGGGGACGGTCACAGCTTCCTCATTGCTCCACAAACATCTCATGTTTTAAGCTTTTTGTTCCTGTTCAGGACTACTTTGATACAACTGTTCCATTTGTTGCTCTGGTTCATTTGGGTTCACACGGCAACATTCAAGAGTGGTAAAACAATGTAAACAAATGCCATGCAATTGTTCTCTTATTGGTCACAATTGTTATCAGGAAGATTTTCCTCAGAACTCTTCCTCCTCTTTCTTTTCTTTCTTCTATATTATGGGGGCACCAGCAGAGTGTTTTATTTGTATTGTGTTTATGTGGTTTAAGGTGCTAAATTCCTAATTCAGATCTATCAATGATAGAGAGCCTCCACACGCTCCAGGTTTCAAAACAACTGGTCCAACAGAACTAGCTATGAATACACCCAAAGTCACATGCTTCATGGGTTATTTATGCATACTAATAATGTTAATACTGTTAATGTATTACTAATAATGTTAACAATGTTAATGCATTACTAATAATGTTAACAATGTTAATGCATTACTAATAATGTTAACAATGTTAATGCAGTAGTAATAATGTTAACAATGTCAATGCAGTAGTAATAATGTTAACAATGTTAATGCAGTAGTAATAATGTTAACAATGTTAATGCATTACTAATAATGTTAACAATGTTAATGCAGTAGTAATAATGTTAACAATGTTAATGCAGTAGTAATAATGTTAACAATGTTAATGCATTACTAATAATGTTAACAATGTTAATGCAGTAGTAATAATGTTAACAATGTTAATGCATTACTAATGATGTTAACAATGTTAATGCAGTAGTAATAATGTTAACAATGTTAATGCATTACTAATAATGTTAACAATGTTAATGTAGTAGTAATAATGTTAACAATGTTAATGCATTACTAATAATGTTAACAATGTTAATGCAGTAGTAATAATGTTAACAATGTTAATGCATTAGTAATAATGTTAACAATGTTAATGCATTAGTAATAATGTTAACAATGTTAATGCAGTAGTAATAATGTTAACAATGTTAATGCATTACTAATAATGTTAACAATGTTAATGCATTAGTAATAATGTTAACAATGTTAATGCAGTAGTAATAATGTTAATAATGTTAATGCATTAGTAATAATGTTAACAATGTTAATGCAGTAGTAATAATGTTAACAATGTTAATGCATTACTAATAGTGTTAACAATGTTAATGCAGTAGTAATAATGTTAACAATGTTAATGCATTACTAATAATGTTAACAATGTTAATGCAGTAGTAATAATGTTAACAATGTTAATGCATTACTAATAATGTTAACAATGTTAATGCATTAGTAATAATGTTAACAATGTTAATGCAGTAGTAATAATGTTAACAATGTTAATGCATTACTAATAATGTTAACAATGTTAATGCAGTAGTAATAATGTTAACAATGTTAATGCATTACTAATAATGTTAACAATGTTAATGCAGTAGTAATAATGTTAACAATGTCAATGCATTACTAATAATGTTAACAATGTTAATGCAGTAGTAATAATGTTAACAATGTCAATGCATTACTAATAATGTTAACAATGTTAATGCAGTAGTAATAATGTTAACAATGTTAATGTATTAGTAATAATGTTAACAATGTTAATGCATTAGTAATAATGTTAACAATGTTAATGCAGTAGTAATAATGTTAACAATGTTAATGCATTACTAATAATGTTAACAATGTTAATGCATTAGTAATAATGTTAACAATGTTAATGCAGTAGTAATAATGTTAATAATGTTAATGCATTAGTAATAATGTTAACAATGTTAATGCAGTAGTAATAATGTTAACAATGTTAATGCATTACTAATAATGTTAACAATGTTAATGCAGTAGTAATAATGTTAACAATGTTAATGCATTACTAATAATGTTAACAATGTTAATGCAGTAGTAATAATGTTAACAATGTTAATGCATTACTAATAATGTTAACAATGTTAATGCATTAGTAATAATGTTAACAATGTTAATGCAGTAGTAATAATGTTAACAATGTTAATGCATTACTAATAATGTTAACAATGTTAATGCAGTAGTAATAATGTTAACAATGTTAATGCATTACTAATAATGTTAACAATGTTAATGCAGTAGTAATAATGTTAACAATGTCAATGCATTACTAATAATGTTAACAATGTTAATGCAGTAGTAATAATGTTAACAATGTCAATGCATTACTAATAATGTTAACAATGTTAATGCAGTAGTAATAATGTTAACAATGTTAATGTATTAGTAATAATGTTAACAATGTTAATGCATTAGTAATAATGTTAACAATGTTAATGCATTACTAATAATGTTAACAATGTTAATGCATTACTAATAATGGTAATACTGTTAATGTATTACTAATAATGTTAACAATGTTAATGCATTACTAATAATGTTAACAATGTTAATGCATTACTAATAATGTTAACAATGTTAATGCAGTAGTAATAATGTTAACAATGTTAATGCAGTAGTAATAATGTTTACAATGTTAATGCATTACTAATAAAGTTAACAATGTTAATGCAGTAGTAATAATGTTAACAATGTTAATGCATTAGTAATAATGTTAACAATGTTAATGCATAGTAATAATGTTAACAATGTTAATGCATTAGTAATAATGTTAACAATGTTAATGCATTACTAATAATGTTAACAATGTTAATGCAGTAGTAATAATGTTAACAATGTTAATGCATTACTAATAATGTTAACAATGTTAATGCAGTAGTAATAATGTTAACAATGTTAATGCATTACTAATAATGTTAACAATGTTAATGCAGTAGTAATAATGTTAACAATGTTAATGCAGTAGTAATAATGTTAACAATGTTAATGCAGTAGTAATAATGTTAACAATGTTAATGCAGTAGTAATAATGTTAACAATGTTAATGTATTAGTAATATTGTGATAAGTGGTATTAGCACTTTTACTGTAACAGAGTAGTATTAGTACTTTCTCCACCACACTGAACACACTGAGGCCATTATCAATGTCTCTGATATTTGGATGTTACAATATCTAACTAATGTGAAACCTCAGGTTTCTGTTCTCTGACTGTGAACTTACCGCCTGTTTGCACCACGAGCAGCTGATGGCAACAATCTCTTTGCTGTGAAATGAAAACTTCTGTTGAAATCCCTGTTGGTGATAAAAGAGGAGACCCTGTTAGCTCTCAGACTCTGCAGCTTATCAGTGGAAGCGCTTTGAGTGACTGATGGAGGCTCACCTTCCCACACTGTCGACACTTCCCTGTTTGACGTCTCCTGTGGACCCAGTGGTGTCGCACAACGTTGGACTGAAAAACAACCAATGATTTATAAGAGTTCAGTTCCTGTTTTGATTTCCTGAATGTGAACTTTTCACATTGAAGTGGTTCTGATCATCTTGTGAATTATAGAAGTTATTAGAGAGACACAACAACGACGATGGGCCTCATTCACCACGATCCTGATGACTTTTTCTTAAATTTGTTCTTCAGAAAGTTCCTAAGAAAAGTTTATGTCAGATTCGTGAAGTGTTCTTAAACGGTAGAATTGTTACATGTGGAAAGTAGGATCAGTAGCGGATTCATATGTTATTTAAATAACAAAATAAGATAGATGGGATAGATTTAGTGTTCGTGTTAGAGTAATATTTATTTATTTTAAAAGACCATAATGCTTTGTTAAATACGGTGAATAGCTCTTATAGTGATCACATTTGTCAGGGTCAAATTTACACCATAAGCGGATGATTATTATATGAAAAAAATAGTTTATTTATTCATTCATTTTCTTTCCTTATTTCTCATGCAGATTACCATCTAATTGACATCTGGATATTCATTACATGAATATACAGTAATAAAACTGTCAGCTTTACCATTTACTGAATTGTATTGACTGTTTTAAACGCTTACACTATAATACAGTACAGTACATAAAATATATCTTACTGTAGCCTCAAACAGTACTGTGCTGTTTACAGATACAGTAACATCAGAAGTGTTAACAGGCTACCGCTTGGCAGTGATTTCAGTGCATTTCTAAATTGTCAATGAATGATTTTGTCCCAAACTTTATAATCACTATAAGCTGTTTCCACTGTAATGAAAATAATTATAAAAAAATATTATACATGATACAAATATTTTTGTAATTTTAATCCTACAATTGTAGAATTGAAGAAAACAGGATAACAAATGATTTGGTCAGATCTCATATGTGGGTAAGCCTGTTCTTGATGGTGCATAGATTCTGTTTATACTAAAGAATAAATCCAAAATAAGAAAACATCGGTGAATGTCACAATGAAATCTGCGTGAGTGCGTTTTAAGAAGAAATTTCCTCAGACTGACCTCTCGAATGGCCCGACATCCTGGTTCTCTAAATGACGGCTTGCACCTGAAATTAATCTGAACAAAGAGACGAGGGACTGTGAGCAGAGACGAAAGAAGAATCTGAGTGAAGCTGCTCAGAAGATTTACCTTCTCCAGCTGCTCCATGCACATCGTGTGGACCGATATCTTACAGCCGGCACATTTCTTCCTCGCCACTGACTTTTGCTGCAGAAAATAACAACAGATGTATTGCATTGTGATGCATATTAATAGCTCGGTAACAGAGGGTAGTCTGAATATTTGAGAGAGTAAAGTGAGGTCTTTAGTGATTTGAAACCATCATACTTATATCAACAGAAAGCAGAACTACATTACGGTAAATGTGTCACAATTCTTGGTGTGAAGAAGGAAGGAAATGTATTTTCTCCCGGGTTACGGTCGCAGTTTTAAACACGTGGCTAATGTTGTAAATTGAAACAAAACAATAACGCAACAAAAGTACTTGGTTATGTTTAGTTCAACTTAAAATAAGTATGTTTGTTACTTTTTTTAAGTTACATACGTTAATGCACAGTTTGAGTATGTTTGTACTTCAGTAAAATATGCAGTAAAATATGCATGTAAAATATTAACAGAGTGAAAAATATTTAATTTCCACTCTTCTGTTTATGATTTTTGAAATGTGAAAATGATTATTCTGTTAAAGTATTGAGGTTCAGATTGGAACACACCATCTCAAAACTATTTGGTACCGAGCAAGGACCATTTGGGGTTCCGGCGAGAAAGTTTAGCGAAGAGCGTGTTATACCCACTTAACGAAGAGATTCTGGGCAATAATATCACGTAAGCCATTTTACACGCTGCAAACACAATTATACACAAACCAATATCATCAACTAGAAGATGTACCACAATATCACGTATTTTTCGCGATGACTCGGCGAGCTACGCACTCCGGACAAAGCTACGAACACAAAGCTAAAAGCTAACACGAACAACCAATACATCACAGACCAAGAGAATTCGACACAGAATCCAGAGATATCTTCAGAATTTCTCTCCGTGAAACCATTACAGAGATACAGCCAACAAGCAACACAAAATCAAGCCGCTTCACCGCAGAAAAAATCATAACTGCCCCTTACTTTGAGATGAATCATGAAGAGAAAGGAATAATATTCCGGTTCCCGGCTAAAAACACTGTTGCTACGTATATCCTGTGTGTTTCTGAACTGTTTCCTGAAGAAAGGGGGGTCAACCAAGCATGGGGGACCGGGGGGTAGGGATTTCACTTTCGGGCGTATAGTTGTTTACGTTCGGCGAGGCATGGCGCAGTTTTGATTTTGACTGGCTAACGATTCTGTCAATCAAGCTCACGTCACCTCCACTCATTTCTCTGGACTATGACGCGTCGAAGGAGGTCTCATTCACTCCAATCGACCAATCATAGGCTGAGATAAGTCCACATACACACAGGGAAAAAGCAGTCAGACGAGGATGGATCCATGGTTCACAGGCTCAGAGAGGATTCAGGCTCTCAAAATGAAGCCAAACTGCTGTATTTGGATAGATTGAACACTATTAGTGATAAAACAAGTGAAATATATAGTTATATAGTATATAAAATTATAATGGAACAGCTGGAACAGCTGGTTCCAAAATGACAATTTTGCTTGACCTCGCCTGACCTCTCTGTACTAAAACCTCTCTAACTTTTTTCTGTTTCACTTTATCAAAGTCAAAATTTGCATAGGGACTGTTGACATGTTGTGCTATGATTTGGGATATGTTTTAGGGTAACCACTGCCTCATTTCAAGAAATAATAACAATGAAATGGCTTTTTTTTCAGGTGAACCTGAAACTTTTCAATTTGAGCTGTGTGTCATCTTCATTTACTCTTAACCAGTAACAGATATACTGATATTTACACATCTGAACAAATCTCACAAGTGCTACCTTCATTATAACATACAAATAATTAAAATAGACCTTGTAGTTATAGAAATACACTCTTTTTAATATGAGTATGCAATTTTTGAGCAGAGGCCTAAAAATAGGTCTATGGTTAAAAGGGTAAGTATTTGAACACTTTTACATATTTTGAATATATATGCAATCTTCAATTTCTTAGTCAACAGGAGGGTCTAAAGAAAATTATAAAATTCTTAACATGTGTACAGTCCCCTCAGGTTAAGACACTAGCGCTCTGTTTCATTAACAGGAAGTACAGTTTGTGACCACAGGGGGCGCCGTGACTCACCAGTGACTTAGCTATGCAGTACTGCTCTCCAACATAACAGAAGTCTCCAGAGCCACTGGTCTCAAACCAGATGTGGTCCCCGAACTGGGCGTTATCCTGGGATGGAAAACAAATCAAAAACATTTCTACAAGCTTTTTTGTTTCACAGAATCTAACATAAAAATATAAACCTGACATTTAAATATCAATTTAAAAGGTTGATTTTAAAAGAACACCATTTCAAAGGCCCAAATCATTCAGACACGTTGAGTTAACTTTAAAACTATTACAATAAACGTTAAGAATTTAGTAGTAACAATAAAACCATCATATAATACAAATAAATAAAAACAGAAGATAAAGATTTTGCATTCAAGAGTCAAACAGACTCTTTTTGTTGAACCTGAACTTTCTAAATACAATTTAAAAGAGATGTAGTTTTAGTCCTATTGTAGCGCTGATGGTTTTACAATATACACTATATGATGAGATGTGCTGCAATGTGAAGAACAAAACTGAGAACAATAACAGAACTACAGCTAGAGGCGACTGTGTTTTCCCCTCAAGATCCACAAAATGTGTCGGATTTTTCCATTAAAGGCACAAAAAAGAAACTCTCTTCCATCCCATTTATTAACGTAGACGTGTGTTTTTCTATGATGCTAAAAAGTTAAAGGTTAAAGGAGAATCAAGAATGCAATCATGAATTTAATTGTATGTTGTTAACTAATCAAACAACCAGAACTGTTCTGTAAACACCATCAGTATCCTGTGACTATGTACACAGTGAATATTATTTTATCATCCTTGTTTGTATTATTGTCCATCTGGCCCGGGATGAAAATGAGCTTTCAGCGATATCGAGTATTGAAATGTTTTTTATACGTAGTTTATATTTAAAATGTAAAAGAGAAAGTAAGTGACGGTGGATGTAAACAATGATGGATTTCAAATGCTTGAAAAAAGTTGGCTTTGCAAATGTTTTCTAGGGAAGTAAATACATGTTTAGAACCGTTTTCTCTTTCTCAGTTCAGTCAGACTATCCAAACAAACTGCAATGAGGAAGTTGGTTCACTGTAACTCTGTTTTGTCTGACATCTGTAGTTTGGATTTTGTTCATCCTGCCATCTTCGCCAGGCCTCTCAATAGAAAATATTCCTGTAAAACAAACGTTTGAATAAAATAAATAAAAGTAAAATTCACTTCAAGATGAGCGTTATGTTCCCTGGTTGTCATGGACGTCGCAGAGACAAATAAAAGGAGGAAGGTTCTTTGCTTTCTGGTTTTAACATCCGGACTGATTTAAAAATAAATCAGGTTTCCTCATTGATTGAATCATCTGAAGCTGAATGAAGATCGGCTGGTTCAGCAGTGACTCACGCTCCAGTCCACGGTGCTGTTGGGCTCCTGCAGCGGGTCGGTCTGTCCGGACATTGCCGCCTTGGGCTGAGCCGCCGCGTGCTGCAGACCCGACTTCGCCATCGCTTTCCTGAAACCACAAGAGGACAAAAGACCTTTTAAGGAAACAGACTCCAGATTAGTTTATACGTTTTATTAGTTGTAGTTTTGTCATGTTAATATTTTCCCTGCCGGATCATGGATACGTTCAGGATTAATGGAGCAATATAATGTCTTTTGATATCTCATGACCAAAAATATATTCTACATGTTATATCTATAGTTGCTGCTATGGTTACCTGAAACCTATAATAAATTAAGCATTGATTTATAATGATGTGAAACTAGTTTTATTCTTTTGAAGAATCAGCAGCAGATACTCTGTTTCTGTTATAATATGAAACTTTATTTGCATTTTGAGGACAGTGTGCTGAACACTTCCTGCCACACACACACACACACACACACACACACACACACACACACACACACCTGTCGTTTTACATTTGAGAGGACACTGACATGAACCTCAACCTTTAAAGTCTGAACCCTTAAACAAGCCTTTGAAGAAGAGAGGACAAAAAGTCCTCGTTTCCAAAAGTGTCCTCACAAGCTCTAAGGTTCTAACTGGTCCTCACAACGACAGTTGTATAAGTACACACACACATCCATAAGTACACACACACATCCATTCCTTTGCTCTGCTGTGATCAGTGATCAATCAATGAGCTTCAGACGTGTGTCTCCAGCTGAGAACCATTTTAATCATCTCACGACTTTAATGAAGTGAGAGGATGAGGTGTTGTGTTTTATGATGAACTTGATGAAACGTGAATCATTTAAAACTCTTTGAGGTTTGTTGTGGAGTAAACCTGCAGCCAGTAACATTCAGCTAAACTTGAGCCGCCGTGTTGGAGGTCTACATACAGCAGGAAGCTGCTCCAGCTCTCCAGGTGGGCGTCGCCCAGCGGGCTGAGGGCCCCGGGGCCCCGGTAGAAGGCCGGCTGGTGGAGGTAGTGGACCGAGCTCCTGCGGCTGGGCAGCGGGGGGCCCCTCCCCGGCCAGGGGCTCCCGGCCTTAGAGATGGTGGAGATCCTCCTCCTCTTCCTCTGGCTGGACGCCCGGTGGCGGCCGAGAGGAGCGCCGTCTCCTAAGAACAGCTGAGACGAGTTCCTCCTCAGGCAGCGAGGGGCCCGGATGAGGGGCCGCCACGCCGGGGGGGGGCGCGGAGTCTCTCTCATCACCTCCAGGCCGGAGGAGGAGGACGGGCGGTTGGAGGAGGACGGGCGGTCGGAGGAGGAGGAGACGTGCGACCAGCAGGCATCTTCGTCCTCCTCCTCCTCCGCCAGCTGCTCCGCCTCCTCGGACGGTTGGCTGGCTTCTGATTGGCTGTCGTTGGCGGTGGAGTAATCACTGCTGTCAGATTGGAGGCTGCTGGAGCGTGAGAACATCCTCCTGTTGCTGGCCCCGCCCCTCACCTCCACCTGCTGCTCTCCGGCCGGTAGCCCCGCCCCCTCCACCTCCTCCTCTTCCTCAGCCATCTGGATGAGGCTGGCGAGCAGCATGGACGGGCCCAGCAGGTGCGTGTCGATGGTCCGCAGCTTGCCCACCTTCCTCCTGCACACGGCGAACCTGAGGTTGAGGCTGGGGGTGGTGGTGCTGGAGCGCCGCCGGACGTGCCCCGCCCACCTGCTGTGCCGGGACGTCTTCGCCAGACGCCCCCCTCCAGCGCACGACAGCGCCCCCTGCAGCTGGACACTGGGGCGTCGCTGCTGGGTCAGCGAGGAGGACGGCAGCCCGGCGTTGGACCTCCGGCGGGCCTTGCTGGTTGGGACGGCCACGCTGGGCCTCCGCTGGTTGACCGATTTAGACTCTGCCCCTGCCAGTGGAGCCGCCTCCTTCCTCTTAAAGTGACGGCGGAAAAACGTGTCCATGATGGACGGAGAGACAAGGAAGACGTCTGAAATGCTCCTCTCTGGCTGTTGGGCGCAAAAAGTAGTTAGCTTGGTGTGAAGAGCTTAAGGAGATACTAAGATATTATATATTATATATGTTTTATTATACGAAAACTACAGGAAGTGTAATTCATCCATTAAAAACTAAAATAATCTGTTTTATAGAGAGCCGAAGTTCAACTGTGACTTCTAGGTTCTAGTTCTTCTAGTGTCTGTGGTTAGTTCAGGTGTCTGTAATAATAGTTGGACAGTAGAGTCGAGTGGATTCATGGATGAAAGAAACCTTGAATGAAAGATTTCATTGAAACCAGACAGGAAGTGACATCATGACTTCAGCTCTGTATAAAACCACTGGACCACCTCAGTTTGTAACTAAAGTTCTGTATCCGACTACAGTTTTTAAACCTGATCACGGATCAGATCAGCACAAGAGAAAAAAAAGAGCAAATCATCTGTTATAGATTCCTGATCATGATAACGTTATAATGTACCTTCAGCCAGTACTCATGTTCACTGAGCAGAGCCTGAAGGCATCATAATGTAACTGAAGTGAACCTCCGTTGGTTAGCCGTTAGCGGTGCTGCTAACGTCACTAGCTCTCCTCCTGTTGCTTTAAAACACTGATTGGTTGTTTACAATGAAACATTATCAGAGATCAGAGACTAGAAACACATGTTCTACTGAGTATTGGAGGAGAACCATCGTTAGTAAAACTGTATTGTGTGGAAGCTGCTGCAACATAAATGTCAATTAAATTCATTCTAGGTTCACTAAGTTGCTGATTTCCAGAATGAGCATGAACACATCATCACTACTAGATGTTGTGGAAGACAAACTGCTGTTTCTGAGGAACATGAATAATAAAACATTCAGGGGTGGGGGGGGCAGAATGTCAACAGGAAGGAACAGTGGTTAAGGCCACAACTACATGCTGGCTTATCTTCCTCCAAACAACAACAACACTCCAGTAATTAGTCTGTGACAACATCCTGAGTGTTTGACTGGTTTCAGAGAAGAAGAGTTTAACACAAGATCATTACAGGGTTTTTGAACCTTCTAACTGGTCCTGAACCAGTCTCAGTGTAGTCCTGATCCTCTATATGAACCAGTCTCAGTGTAGTCCTGATCCTAAACAATGTGCACAATGACAGCCTGATAACTGTTAAACAATGTGCTCCAACGACAGCCTGATAACTGTTAAACAATGTGCACAATGACAGTCTGATAACTGTTAAACAATGTGCACAATGACAGCCTGATAACTGTTAAACAATGTGCACAATGACAGCCTGATAACTGTTAAACAATGTGCACAATGACAGTCTGATAACTGTTAAACAATGTGCACAATGACAGCCTGATAACTGTTAAACAATGTGCACCAATGACAGCCTGATAACTGTTAAACAATGTGCACAATGACAGCCTGATAGCTGTTAAACAATGTGCTCCAACGACAGCCGGATAACTGTTAAACAATGTGCACAATGACAGCCTGATAGCTGTTAAACAATGTGCTCCAACGACAGCCTGATAACTGTTAAACAATGTGCACAATGACAGCCTGATAACTGTTAAACAATGTGCACCAATGACAGCCTGATAACTGTTAAACAATGTGCACAATGACAGTCTGATAACTGTTAAACAATGTGCACCAATGACAGCCTGATAACTGTTAAACAATGTGCACAATGACAGTCTGATAACTGCTAAACAATGTGCACAATGACAGTCTGATAACTGTTAAACAATTTGCACAATGACAGCCTGATAACTGTTAAACAATGTGCACAATGACAGCCTGATAACTGTTAAACAATGTGCACAATGACAGTCTGATAACTGTTAAACAATGTGCACCAATGACAGCCTGATAACTGTTAAACAATGTGCACAATGACAGCCTGATAACTGTTAAACAATGTGCACAATGACAGTCTGATAACTGCTAAACAATGTGCACAATGACAGCCTGATAGCTGTTAAACAATGTGCACAATGACAGCCTGATAACTGTTAAACAATGTGCACAATGACGGCCTGATAACTGTTAAACAATGTGCACAATGACAGTCTGATAACTGTTAAACAATGTGCACCAATGACAGTCTGATAACTGTTAAACAATGTGCACAATGACAGTCTGATAACTGTTAAACAATGTGCACCAATGACAGCCTGATAACTGTTAAACAATGTGCACAATGACAGTCTGATAACTGTTAAACAATGTGCACAATGACGGCCTGATAACTGTTAAACAATGTGCACAATGACAGTCTGATAACTGTTAAACAATGTGCACAATGACAGTCTGATAACTGTTAAACAATGTGCACAATGACAGTCTGATAACTGTTAAACAATGTGCACCAATGACAGCCTGATAACTGTTAAACAATGTGCACAATGACAGTCTGATAACTGCTAAACAATGTGCACAATGACAGTCTGATAACTGTTAAACAATTTGCACAATGACAGCCTGATAACTGTTAAACAATGTGCACAATGACAGCCTGATAACTGTTAAACAATGTGCACAATGACAGTCTGATAACTGTTAAACAATGTGCACCAATGACAGCCTGATAACTGTTAAACAATGTGCACAATGACAGCCTGATAACTGTTAAACAATGTGCACAATGACAGTCTGATAACTGCTAAACAATGTGCACAATGACAGCCTGATAGCTGTTAAACAATGTGCACAATGACAGCCTGATAACTGTTAAACAATGTGCACAATGACGGCCTGATAACTGTTAAACAATGTGCACAATGACAGTCTGATAACTGTTAAACAATGTGCACCAATGACAGCCTGATAACTGTTAAACAATGTGCACAATGACAGCCTGATAACTGCTAAACAATGTGCACAATGACAGCCTGATAGCTGTTAAACAATGTGCACAATGACAGTCTGATAACTGCTAAACAATGTGCACAATGACAGCCTGATAGCTGTTAAACAATGTGCACAATGACGGCCTGATAACTGTTAAACAATGTGCACAATGACGGCCTGATAACTGTTAAACAATGTGCACAATGACAGTCTGATAACTGTTAAACAATGTGCACAATGACAGCCTGATAACTGTTAAACAATGTGCACAATGACAGCCTGATAGCTGTTAAACAATGTGCACAATGACAGTCTGATAACTGTTAAACAATGTGCACAATGACAGTCTGATAACTGTTAAACAATGTGCACAATGACAGCCTGATAACTGTTAAACAATGTGCACAATGGCAGTCTGATAACTGTTAAACAATGTGCACAATGACAGTCTGATAACTGTTGAACAATGTGCACAATGACAGCCTGATAACTGTTAAACAATGTGCACAATGACAGCCTGATAACTGTTAAACAATGTGCACAATGACAGCCTGATAACTGTTAAACAATGTGCACAATGACAGTCTGATAACTGTTAAACAATGTGCACAATGACAGCCTGATAACTGTTAAACAATGTACACAATGACAGTCTGATAACTGTTAAACAATGTGCAGAATGACAGCCTGATAACTGTTAAACAATGTGCACAATGACAGTCTGATAACTGTTAAACAATGTGCACAATGACAGCCTGATAACTGTTAAACAATGTGCACAATGACAGCCTGATAACTGTTAAACAATGTGCACAATGACAGTCTGATAACTGTTAAACAATGTGCACAATGACAGCCTGATAACTGTTAAACAATGTGCACAATGACAGTCTGATAACTGTTAAACAATGTGCACAATGACAGTCTGATAACTGTTAAACAATGTGCACAATGACAGCCTGATAACTGTTAAACAATGTGCACAATGACGGCCTGATAGCAAAAGACAGATTTCAAGGACAATAAAGTTTATCTATCTAAACATCGTAGATAGATAGCTGTCGTCAACATCTGTTCACCCTGAAGAGCCCAAAACACTTAAAGGGTTGTCCTGCTGCTCTAATAATACACAGAATAATCATTATTATTCACAATAATTCATGTGTGTGTTTCTGATGTTTCTAAATGATCTCAGTGATCGATGATAATCAATAATATGAATCATGAAAAACAAACTGCTAACGTTAACCGGATCACATATTAGCGTGCTAACGTTAGCTTCATCAGTTTGAACACTTAGTGATCTCTAACTTCTTCTGCTTCATGACACGTCAATATGTGATAATATGAATATCACAACGTTATTACAGCGATGAATTAACAGAGATTAAAGCGTCCTCAGATCTGGAGGAATTTATTCATTAAATAAATTATTATTAACATTCTTTTACGGACAAACTGAGCATTTAATTAAAGACAAAGGCACCAATAAAAAATAATTACTACATTTCAGAGTCAGTCTTTGTGTTCAAGTCGACATCCTGATGATTCTAATACGTTAATATGGCAAATACACCAAACATAACATGATTCCATTTGAATATAACGCAAGCAATATTGGTGTCAACAGAACAGCTTTTATTGTGGCTGTTTTTAAATGATTATTTTCATCAACATATCGAGTTATTGAGCCTCTAAACATCCATGAATCATCCATCAGCTGCTGCTTGTTCATCAGGTCACACGTTCAGAGAAGAACTCAACATCCAGAAGATATATTTAAATGTGCATTAAACACACAGTTCATGTCAACAGGATGAAACTAATCTGATCTGATCAAACGCTCTCATCTGATCAATCATCTCCACATATTCAAACAAACATAGAAACACAATAAAACAGCTGAGATATTAAACTCACTAAGTGAATCACATCGAAGCTTGACGGAGATAAAAACAGTAAAACTTCTGATTTGAAGCTGAATTTGGATCATTTTACATATTTTATGAAGCGTTAGAGCTGCTGAAGGTCCGTTAGAGATACAAACACATCACAGCACCTGTAGAGACAAACAGAGACCACAGAGAGTACTGTGGTCCACACACACACACACACACACACACAGAAGGACTGAGGTGGTCCAGGTCCACAACTAAAGCAGAACCACAGAAAACCATCAGAGAGCTTTGATACAACCTGAGAGGAAGACTCGGTCCGCTGAGGAAGAGGAGGAGGAGGAGGAGGAGGAAGAGGAGTGACACTAAGCTGCTGTTTAAAATAACTCTTTAACTAATCTGATCCCAGAGCAGCTGCACGAGCCGCTCTGCTGGCTGATCCGGGACCGCGGAGCTGATCCGGGACCCGCTCCCTAACAGGACCGACCCGGGAGAAACTGATCCAGGAGCAGCTCTCCAACATCCCATAATAGTCTGTCTCTCTGCTCATTAACACTTCAAGGCTGCTGCTGAATTATGGATCCGCATCAACAGGAGATCAGAGGAGGAGGTCACGTGACGCCATTGTACCGGAGGAGCGAGCGTCATGGCAACCGGTCTCGAGCCCCTCAGGACCCAGATCGATGACGCACTGATGATGTCATCGATTTATTGACTACGAAGATCTAATCAATTAATAGACTGATGACATCATAAAACCATTCAAATATAAAAACAATCTGAAACTATTAATAAATCATAAAACATTCATTTTGATCGATTACAGTTTAAATATTATAAATAAAATATATATTAAAAACAAGTCTTCTCCTGATGGTGTTTAAGTTATTATTATAATAAGTTTATTAAAAATGTATCAAATCATCATTCAATTTGAATACAATGCAGTGAATCATGTGATGATGTGTGTGAACTTTGATTGAGTCTGTTTTATGAAAGTGATGTTTAACCTCTAAACGGCCGATCCACGGCTCACCAGTCACTGAGTCACTCTGAAGCTCCTCCCCCAACATCAGGATCACTGCACGTGCTGCAGTCAGAGAAGTCTGAACACTCTGAAGGAGGTTTCTATGCAAACAGATGTCTGTAGCTGAGACGTATTACCTGGGAAACACAAAGGGACCGCAGCATGAAGCCTTATATATATATATATATATTATAACAATACCACAGAAAATGAATATTTTACACGTTTACTGAGGGTATGTCGAGGAGCTTTACAAAAAAGGACATTTGGGGACCCATAGTAACCATGGTAACATACCTAGGCTGTGTAATAATGTGTATTCATAATTCAAACTAAAGCTTATTTATGTCGATATACAGTAAACTATAAGTTATTTCACCGTTATTCACTTTCCTAAAGTCTCCAAAACTCTCAACAACCACACTCTGCACTTAAGGCACGGCCACAAGGACCCGACTCGCGGTTTCAACAGTCACTTCCTCGTTCTGCCTCTAAATCTAACCCCTGAATCTGTATATCATTATTTTTTAAATTTCATTGGCTATACGAAGCGTCAGTCATCAGAACGATCGGTTGCAATTGGCTCGAGCTTTACACGAAAGAAGAGGGGCGGGCACTGTCCTTCAACGGGGGCTCTCGTTGGTTGTTGTAGGCTGTGGACAGGACATGGAAGCTCCTATTGGGTCAAGTGAGGTGTCAATCTAAAGGTCAGAGGGCAGCCGCCATTTTGAGACCCAGAGAGCGTCAATGTTTACATGCAAACTGAAAATACATAAATAATTAGGCATATCTGCCGGCTAATTTGAAATGATGCAACAGCAGTCCGTGGGTATTTATGGTAATACTGTGTTTGGGACTAAATATGTTACTGGATCGGATCGTCTGGACCTTTGCTAATGTAACAAGAGCGCTTTTCTTGGAATATTATCGATGGTGGATTATTATGAGGCTTCATTGGTGAGTTGCGTCGATATTTTAGCTGCTTGTTTGTGGGTTGGGGGTCTGACAGGCGTTGAGTGAACTTGCTGTTGTGATTGAATCTTGAAGTGGTTAAACACTTAAACGTGTTCATCAGCAGCTCGACTCCATCAAACGAGTCGATAACTGATCGATAACTGATCGATAACGGATCGATAACGGATCGATAACGGATCGATAACGGATCGATAACGGATCGATAACGGATCGATAACTGATCGATAACGGATCGATAACTGATCGATAACGGATCGATAACGGATCGATAACTGATCGATAACGGATCGATAACTGATCGATAACGGATCGATAACTGATCGATAACGGATCGATAACGGATCGATAACTGATCGATAACGGATCGATAACTGATCGATAACTGATCGATAACTGATCGATAACTGATCGATAACTGATCAATAACGGATCGATAACGGATCGATAACGGATCGATAACTGATCGATAACTGATCGATAACGGATCGATAACTGATCGATAACGGATCGATAACTGATCGATAACGGATCGATAACGGATCGATAACGGATCGATAACTGATCGATAACTGATCGATAACGGATCGATAACTGATCGATAACTGATCGATAACTGATCAATAACTGATCATAACTTCAGATCAATATGAAGACGCTCAATCATATAAATAATATATAAATCACATTCTGATGTTTAGAATCTGATTAACAGAGTTGGAGACTTTTAGTCCTAGAAACACTTGAGCCTACATTTCCCATAATGCACCTGGATGGTGTCTTTTCATTAACAGCCTGATCGACCGCGAGTCCCTGAAGACATCACGATGACATCACCATGATGTCATCAGGAGGAGGAACAAACATGACTAATTAATTAAAAGGTGACTTTCTGTGACGCGTCCTCATTAACATGAGGTGTTCTTCTTCTTCTTCTTCTGTGGTTGTGGACAGAGGATCTTCCTTGTTGGTGTTTCTTAAACGAGGCAACAGATTAGCTGGAAGAGGATTAAAAGATCAGCAGCCGAGTGACGATGCCTTCACTGACCCGGCAGGCTATTTAAAACCAGCTGCACCGCGTTACTGTACCAGAAGTACTACACTTAAGTACTACACTCAAGTACTACCACAAGTACTACACTCAAGTACTGCGTTTATGTTGCTTTATACTTCTACTCCACTACATCTTCTACTTAAATGAGTTACTCACTCCAGTACTTATTTACTGGCCACTGATTGGCTCTTGGCTGCTTGCATCATTCATGAGAGACGACATATTGCACTTTGTTTTGTTGTCTGAAATTAGAGCACAGCGAGGAGCAGCTGGATTATTAATAAGGATTATTTGGATCTGTTGTGTCATAAAGTGGATGATTGTGTTGAAATCTGAAATGATAATCATGATAATCTGTAGAGACGTTCGCCTCTCATGGTGATAAAACTAACCAGAGAAACCTGCAGACAGACTCTGTCTGATGTGTTCAATAGATTTCCCTTAAATAATGTCGGTTTCCGGTTGCAACAAGGCGAGATTAGGCACGGTGGCCCCACGTCAGGCTCCGGGGCCCGGGGCCATTACTGAACGAGCTCAGGGGCCCCCGAGGCCCCCAGAGACGCAAAACAACTACAAAGAGACGCAAAACAACCACAAAGAGACTCAAAACAACTACAAAGAGACGCAAAACAACTACAAAGAGACGCAAAACAACCACAAAGAGACGCAAAACAACTACAAAGAGATGCAAAACAACCACAAAGAGACGCAAAACAACTACAAAGAGACACAAAACAACCACAAAGAGACGCAAAACAACTACAAAGAGACGCAAAACAACCACAAAGAGACGCAAAACAACTACAAAGAGACACAAAACAACCACAAAGAGACACAAAACAACCACAAAGAGACACAAAACAACCACAAAGAGACTCAAAACAACTACAAAGAGACGCAAAACAACTACAAAGAGATGCAAAACAACCACAAAGAGACGCAAAACAACCACTAAGAGACGCAAAACAACTACTAAGAGACACAAAACAACCACAAAGAGACACAAAACAACTACAAAGAGACGCAAAACAACCACTAAGAGACGCAAAACAACCACAAAGAAACGCAAAATAACTACTAAGAGACGTTCAGGTGAAGCTTGACGTCCGTAGATAAAGATAAAGGATCTGGGTTAACCTGGTCCTTTCACAGAGAGGAAAACTGATTCAGGACCAGGTGAGATATCAGCTTTCAGAGTGAGATGACAAATGAACTAATTAGGTTCAGTCAGTGGAGACGAATGTGATCAACACATCTGAGCAGGACAGATTCTCTGCTGACAATAATACCACTGATACTACTAATAAATACTTATAAATACTGCTCCATGAGCTCATACTCTCATTAACGAGTCATTTTAAATGAAACAGAAGTTTGGTTCTTTTCTTTAGCTGCTAAATGTCTGAAGACTTTGGTGTTGCTGCTCTCTGCTGGTGGGAGATGGTACTTCAGCTGTGGTGTGGTTTCTGACTCCACAGAAGATTTAAATCATTAATCCTCATTAGTCAGCATTAACACTCATTACTCCTCAATAATCAACGTCTGTGTTCAACAGTGGCGGGCCGTGCATTTCATACCTGGGCCTTCAGTGCTGTCCTGCAGCTGAACCATCTCCTAATAACCTCATGATGGTGCCACAGCTACGGTTATTTGTTTCTAGGGGTGTAACATCACGTATTCGTATTAAACCGTTCGGTACGAGGCTTACGAACTGAACAATATGTTTGAATAATACTAGTGCATTTGGAAAATGCAGAAGCTTAAATTGTGGGGAAATGAAAATGAGGCCCCGCACTTCTGGGAGGCTACGCTAAACTCAGTGGTGGGCCGTCAGGGCCTGCAAGGCCTTCTCTGCTGGCCTAAACAGAATCACAAAGTTATATCTATTTTATAATTTAATAATTTTTCTTAAATACACTACATTATCATATTTTCTTATCTTATGTTCTCATTGCACAGCTACTGTCTTCCTCAGTTGCTCTGCTTCCAGTGCAGCTTGTTTTAAGTAGAGCTTTTATCCAATCAGATCTCACCTCTGTGTCTCTAGGTAAGAACAGAGGCCTGCAGACTCACAAGTGCATCCATGTGCAGTTTAAGTGAATGGGGACGATATTGTTGATTGTCATAGTGTTCAACCAATCAGATCTTTAGTTTGACATGTTGGGCGTATTCTTTGACGTGTCAGAGCCTGCGCGCTGGCCTATAATGATGTCAGCATTACATGCCGCCAGTGTCCATGTGTAGCTTTCCCGCGAGGTATAGAGTGTGCTGTGATTGGTCAGTGGGCGAGCACGTGACTATCGTGAAACGAAACTTAACAGCCAGCAGAAGCTGATGGGTAGTGAATCACATCACGTGATGCAGCTCAGCCAATCAAAATGCATTCTGACTGAGTGAGATGCACCATGAGAGAGGAACCTGAGACGAGGAAAGACATTGCAGAGCAGTACGTTCAATGTTCAAGTTGTGAAAGTAAAATCCTATGTTAATTTCTGTGGGTCGCGACCCACAGAAATTAACATAGGATTCATTAAGGAATGACAGTAGATCCCACAGCCAGACCAGCTGAGAACATTATATTTTCCTGAATTTAGGCTTTTGCATTTTCTAAATGCTCTAGCATTATTCAGACGACTCGTACCGAACGGTTTAATATGAAGACGTACATAGTTACAGTCTTAAAAATGAATAACAGCTGTGGTGCCATCATGTGGTTATAAGGTGGTATTTCAGCTGCAGGACAGCAGTGAAGGCCCAGGTATAAAATGCACGGCCCACTACTGGCTAAACTAAACATCGAACAAAATTTTCGGAAATTAGTGTTTGGTAGATTATTTCTCTGTAACAATGCTTCTTGGTAATAAATGTTATACCGTTGGAAAGCCTGTTTATTTACCTTTTAAACGGTGACACATTTGTAAGGAACATGCATTTGTGGGATGAGCAGCACAGCTGAGTATGTGGGTTGCGGCCATGAAAAATTTGCCAAATCTTCTCTGCCAAACAGCTTATTCTGCTGTTGCTATTGACCGTCAGGCCCGTTTGCATTGGTGTCGGCAACACCTGCACTGGAACCTGAACATGTGGAGGAACGTTATGTTCAGCGATGAGTCCAGATTCTGCCTCAGGAAGTTGGATCGTAGGGTCAAAGTGTGGAGAAGACGGGGAGAACGCTATGCTGATTGCTGCACCAATAGAGGAACACCTCTTGGTGGAGGCAGTGTGATGGTGTGGGGCGGCATCTCCATCACTGGAGAAACGAGGCTTGTCTTCATTGGAGGCAATCTCAATGCAGAGAGATATCGAGATGAGATTCTGCAACCAGTGGCAATCCCATTTCTCCACAGTCTGGGACCGAACTCCATCCTCCAAGATGAAGACGCTCGCCCCCACAGAGCGGTTCATCAGAGACTACCTCCAGAATGTGGGAGTAGAGGATGGAATGGCCGCCAGCAGTCCTGACCTCAACCCAAGTGAACACTTGTGGGACCAGCTGTTCGTGCCAGAGTGACCAACACAACCACGTTGGCTGACTTGCGACAAATCCTGCATGAGGAGTGGAATGCCATCCCACAGCAGTGTGTGAGCAGGCTGGTGACCAGCATGAGGAGGAGGAGCCAGGCTGTTGTGGCTGTGTATGGTTCTTCCACACGCTACTGAGGCTCCTGTTTGTTAAATGAATAAATTGTAAAATTGCCAATATGTCTTGTTTCTTCCTTGTTACTGTAACCAAGTGGAACTGACTGGGTGAAACTATTGGGTCCGCCGGACCGGTAATGAGGTGCACGGGCCTGATTAAGTGAAAAGATGCACCTGCTGGCAAATCGCGTCCTTTGTCTTTCTCTCCGCCGTCACGAGCGGCTGTGCTGAATCTGCTTTCTGTCTCCGCCGCCACAAGCGGGCAGTCCAACTACTTGCTCTCCCGCAACAAGCGGAGACGTAGCGTGAGGCCGCATAAGGTGCGTCGGTAGCGCAGTGTCTGGGAGGCATCCGTTACGGGGGGGACAGCGTGTGTTTGGGGGATGGCTGATGCAGGTATAGATATTTATAGTGGAAGGGTTTTCTTTATGTATTTTGTGTGCTGGGGAAATTGGGTACACTTAAGAAAGATGTAATGTTGTATTTGTGTTTTTTAGAGCTTCCTGAGCAGTGCACCCAATGGTAGCTGGGGGGGAATCCAAGTGGGGGTGGCTGGGTTGCTGAACATTCGGTGGGTGGAATTACAATCTTTTTGGGTTTGTTTTCTGTTTATTGGCAGTTGTTTGTGATTACTTATGTTTTCGTTTTAATTTCTTTTCTAGTTAGTGAGACGCTGCGTTGGTCTTTTGTTTTGTTTCTGTTGCTTTAAGTTGTTTGTGATGCGATCTTAGCACCTGGTCTGTGAACTCCTCCTGCCCGCTAAACCAGCTGTCACTGCTGTTACTCCACATAGTTAGATTTGTACCAATAAAAGATTTATATTTTCATAACGCTGCTTCCTGTGTGTACGTGCCTTTATGGTGTTTTGAACCGGGTCTCTGTGGCAACGGGGTGCTACAATACTGATAGACTTCAATCATCCAATCCACCAAACAACACCAAACAAGAGTCAACAGCAGAATAAGCTGTTTGGCAGAGAAGATTTGGCAAATTTTTCATGGGCGCAATCCACATACTCAGCTGTGCTGCTCATCCCACAAATGCATGTTTCTTACAAATGTGTCACCGTTTGAAAGGTAAATAAACAGGCTTTCCAACGGTATAAGATTTATTGCCAAGAAGCATCGTTACAACAGAGAAATAATCTACCAAACACTAATTTCCGAACTTTTTGTTCGATGTTTAGCTTAACAAACAATAACTCCGCGCATGACGGGATGCTTCGTAATTAACGGACAATGCATAAAGTCCAAATCTATATAATTAACACAATGACAACAACAAACTCACAAGAACCAGTCACACATATTCATACGACAACAGAGCAACAAATCAATCCAGCAGACCTGCAGCAACACGCATTCTGCTGCACACTGGAGGGCCGTTCAGATACTAGATGTGATATGACTTAAAGACAAACTCCATCCTCCTTTCTTTGTTGACTAAGAGTTTAATCCGGTTAAATCCCAACTCGCAAATCTGTTTCTCCTCCTTCAGCCATTGAGTGTTAAAAAAACACAGCAGGTAAAATAATAAATGCAAAAAATGTCATTTCTTCCATATCTTTCAATTTGAACTCTCACTTCTACTAAGCCTCTGCTGTTAAGTTTTGTTTCACGATAGTCACGTGCTCGCCCACTGACCAATCACAGCACACGCTGCACCTCACTGCAGAGCTGCACCTGAACACTGAGCTGCATGTAATGATGACGTACTTGTAGGCCGGCTAGCAGCTCTGACACGTCAAAGAATACGCCCAACATGTCAAACTAAAGATCTGATTGGTTGAACACTATGACAATCAACAATATCGTCCCCATTCACTTAAACTGCACATGGATTCACTTGTGAGTCTGCAGGCCTCTGCCTCTGTTCTTACCTAGAGACACAGAGGTGAGATCTGATTGGATAAAAGCTCTACTTAAAACAAGCTGCACTGGAAGCAGAGCAACTGAGGAAGACAGGAGCTGTGCAATGAGAACATAAGATAATGTGGAAAATATTATTATAAATTATAATACATGTAGTGTATTTAAGAAACATTATTAAATTATAAAATAGATATAGCTTAGTGATTCTGTTTAGGCCAGCAGAGAAGGCCTTGCAGGCCCTGACGGCCCACCACTGGTGTTCAGGATGATTGACTGGGCGATTGTGGCTAAGTGGATAGCAGGGCCGTCTTTCAATCAGAGGGTCGGCGGTTCAATCCCTGGCTCCGGCTCCGCTAGTCGCATGTCGATGTGTCCTTGAGCAACACACTTAACCCCAAAATTGCTCCCGTAGCTGTGCCTACGGTGTAGAAATGTGATAGAATCTGAATTGTAAGTCACTTTGGATAAAAAGCGTCTGCTAAATGACTGTAATGTAATTGACCTGTGACCTGAGCTCTTTCCTTCCTTCCTGACCGCCCACCCTTTACTCTTCCATCACACCTCCTCCTCCTCGTCTTCTTCTTCTTTCCTGCTGCTGTTGCTTTTTACTTCACAACTCTTTTCAGTTGCTGCTCCTGCTCCTTAAAAGCAGGAGAAGCTCTCTGTTATTATTCCTCCTCTGGTCTCTCCTTTTTCCTTCTTTTCGTCAACACTAAATCTCCTGCTCCTCCTTTGTTTCATCATGCCCTCACCCTGCACCCCCTCATGGTCCTCCTCCTACCGAGCTCCTAATCGTTTTACCCCGACCCGGCAAATCCTTTTATTTTCCTTCCTCCTGTCCATCATCCTCCTTCTCTTATGACCCTCCTCCTCCTCTTCCTCGTCTTCCTTCTCCTCCTCTTCGTCCTCCCTATGACCTCCCACACTCTTTTTACTACTCCTGTCTCTCCTCATCCTCCTTATAGACCTTGTACTCCTCCAGCTCTTCATCTTCTTCCTCCTCCTCTTCCCTGAGAGCCAGAGTCCCTCCTGGACCAGACTATTTATAGAAACAGGGCAAGTGAGTGACAAAGATAGCTCAGGAAATGGGTCTGTGTAATCTCTGGATCCACACACACACACACACACGAGGTACCAAAATACTACTTTAAAGGGTCAGTTCACTCAAATGACGAAGCACACATTTTTATCGAAAGTGTTTTGAAGACATCCAAAGCCAGTTAGCGTTAGCTAGTCTGTTAGCATGCTAACACCAGCTAACTATGGGTAAACCAGCTGAGGCATGTAGCTCCACCCCCTCATGTCACTTCCTATCTATAAAAACAAGACATCTGATCACAATCCATCCAAAAGGTGTTGAGATGTTTCACTCGGCCGTGAAGGATAGAAGTGTCTACGATAGAAGCAGCAGAATCCTTCTAATGACATTTCTACTGTTGTAACAGACTGCAGACTAACTCAAAGTCCAGTAAAGAGCTTTCTCTGTAGAACACCAACAACTCAGTGACTTCATCAGAGGACGGAGGTATGAAGTGAAACTTCAGAGTAGGATCTATTGTTTGTACACAGGTGAGGATATGGATGTTTGTTTCACAATGCTTCCTTCCTTTGTTGGAACCCTTTGATCTCAGGCCGCTCTGATACCATGTGTCACTCAGGTCATGTGATTCATCATGATGGAGAACATCAGCCTCAACACACTGAGAACACACTTCCATCCTGAAGATCACACCAAATACATAAGCTGCTGATCTTTAACATCGACATCACACAGAGCAGAGAAAACTCAACTTTTAACAAGATCAGGATCAGAATACAACAACAATAGACGACAAATAATTCATCAGACGACGTCTAAAGTTACAAACTGGATCCTAATCAACTCGTTCAGGCGTCTCTACAACGTGGACACAGAAAGTTGTTGCTGCTAAGGGTGGCCCAACCAGTTATTAGGTTTAGGGGGCAATCACTTTTTCACACAGGGCCATGTAGGTTTGGATTTGTTTTCCCCCTTAATAATAAAAACCTTCATTTAAAAACTGCATTTTGTGTTTACTTGTGTTATCTTTGTCTAATATTTAAATTTGTTTGATGATCTGAAACATTTAAGTGTGACAAACATGCAAAAAAATAAGAAATCAGGAAGGGGGCAAACACTTTTTCACACAACTGTATATAGGGAGCAGTGGGCTGCCAATAACAGGCGCCCGGGGAGCCGGGGGTTCAGTGTCTTACTCAGGGACACTTCGACACGTGACACGTCCCAGTCGAGGATCACACACACACCCTCACTCTCACACACACGGACACACTCACACACACACCCTCACTCACACACTCTCTCACACACCCTCACACACACTCACTCACACACCCTCACTCTCACACACGGACACACACACACACTCACACACACCCTCTCTCACACACACACACTCACACTCACACACACACACCCTCACTCACACACACTCACTCACACACACACACACTTACACTCACACACACCCTCACACACACTCACTCACACACCCTCACTCTCACACACGGACACACACACACTCACACACACACACACTCACACACACCCTCTCTCACACACACACACTCACACTCACACACACACACCCTCACTCACACACACTCACTCACACACACACACACTTACACTCACACACACCCTCACACACACTCACTCACACACCCTCACTCTCACACACGGACACACACACTCACACACACACACACTCACACACACCCTCTCTCACACACACACACTCACACTCACACACACACACCCTCACTCACACACACTCACTCACACACACACACACTTACACTCACACACACCCTCACACACACTCACTCACACACCCTCACTCTCACACACGGACACACACACACACTCACACACACACACACTCACACACACCCTCTCTCACACACACACACTCACACTCACACACACACACACACACTTACACTCACACACACCCTCACACTCACACACTCACGCTCACTCACACACTTCAGTGTCATTGTTATTCATTATTTATTCTGACTAGAATCATCTTTAGTTTTCTATGTTTGAGAATATTTAAAGCTTATTGAATATTGTTTAATTGACATCAATAAACATCAGTTTGTTGTTTTTGTTGCTTCTTCAATGTTGAAGCTTTGATTGTTAAACTTTTAATAAAAACTATTTTATTAATCTGCTCATGAGAACATTTCTCCATTAAACTGTTGTCATGTGACGTCTTCACATTTTATCTCACCAAAATTTAAAAAAACTCAAATAAATGAAATGTAATAAAAACAAGAACAATAATATTCTCTGTCGTTCAAACAATTCGTTTCATCTCCAAACAGAATAACAACAGATTCATTAATAATGTCTTTACGTTAACGTTGTGCGTCATTAAAAAGGTTCCTTTGAAATCATTATTTAATTTTTCACAAAGAAATCATTTAATTTGATTATTTGTTTGTTCTCTATTAAAAACAATAACAACACAAAGACGGTTTCTCAGCTTTAGAGTATTAAAACCTGTTAGTTACCTAAAGTATACGACTGATATTAATATTAGTTCATCTACTGATGATGATGATGATCTCCACAACACGTCCTGAGCTTCAGTCAGAAAACAAACGAGAATCTGAATCATGAATTCAGAAATCTGTCCATAAACAGACGTCTCTCTGTGTCTGATCTCAGTTAAAGAATCATAATATAATCATAATATATATATATATATATATATATATTAGTGCTGGGCAATTTAACGCGTTAACGCATTCATTAATTAATGCTGACAATTATTTTATCACGCGTTAACGCATTTTTTAAATTTATTATAATTTTTATTTTTTTTTTTAATTGAAAGACAAGAGACAATACATATATATAACAACAAGAGGATGACAAGAACAGTGGGATAAAAGCCAGCAAACATCCTATAGTCAGTTGTGTGTGTGTGTGTGTGTGTGTGTGTGTGTGTGTGTGCGTGTGTGTGTGTGTGTGTGTGTGTGTGTGTGTGTGTGTGTGTCCTTGAGCCTTTTGAGATGGAAAAACAAAAAATAATAATAATAATTAAAAAACAACAACAACAAAAAAACAGGTAAGTATTTTTAATTTATTATTATTGTAACAGACTGTCTCATGTTTATCGTTTTGTATTGGAGATATGATGTCCCTTCAGCGTTGCCGTAGAGAAAAGGCGACTTCCGCTTCTGGTCGAGGGGGGGGGCAGAAATAAAGAGAGAAGCTGCACCAGCTGTTGCTCTCCCTGGAGACTACTGGACATCGCTGCGGTCAACTCAGCAGACACTTACATGTTAGTGCACCTATATGCTGACATTCACGGTAAACGCATTCAAACGGCACAGATCGGGAGCGAGCGAAGGACTTTGAAAGTTAGCGGAAAGATTAACGTGAGACAACATCCGGTTTCTTCAGACGAACATCCGGTTTTCAGAATAAGATGCCAACAAAGTATGAATTATATTCACATTAAGTATAAAACATGCTGCCTGCATCTCGTGAACCAAATGTTATTTAACACACCGGTCTACAACGTCTGACTTCTTCTTCTTCATTCTCTCTGATGTTACGTCTGTGAAGACACAAACAGGACACCACCACTACTGCAGAAACACTACAGAAGAAGAGTTTCTTCTTCTTCATGACCAGAACAATAACAGCTGTGACACCAAACACGTCCTGTTTGTGAAGAAGATGCTCAGAGACACAACGCATCACTTCCTGTGCTGAGGAAGAGGAGCTGCATGAACAGCTGAGGGAGATGAAGATGATGTGAAGGAGACACACTCACCTCCTGCAGAAGATCCTCAGGCCAGTGAAGGTCCTGCTGGGGGCCGGGGGGGGCAGCTCTGTGTGAGGGGACGAAGAGGAGGAAGAGGAAGAGGAGGGAGGCTCCTCTCCTCCTCCATCCTGCAGCGAGGAGGTCGGCTGCTCCTCCTCAGGCTGCTGGTCCATGGCTTCCTTTCCTTTCCTAGCTCCTCACAGCTGGTCTGAGGTCAGAGAGCCGTCAGCCATCGTGACAACTTCTCAGGAAGTGGAGCTTCAGCTTCACACCAGGAAGCAGCAGCACAACAAACTGTTACAGCCGAGGGAGGAAGGAGGAGGAGGAGGTGAGGAGGGCTGCTGTGTCTATAAACTGGCTTCCTTCCTTTGCTTCCTTCCTTCCTTCTCTTAACGCTCCCAGCCGGAGAAAGCCTCTCTCCTCCTCATGCTCTCTGAACAGACCTCCTCTTTCTCCTCACGCTCACCAGCAGATCCAGGAAGTTTGAACAGTGACAGAAAAAACAACAAAGAAGAAGAAGTGTGTAGCAGGAGCTGCACTCTTCCTCTCCTCCCTCACTTCACGGCTCTCTTCTGTGTCCTCGGTGTCCAGAGTCTCTGCTGCTCTGCTCTCTCTGTTCTTTCTACTTTTTATCTCAGCTCTGAGCTCTGAGGCTCTCCCTCTCTTTTTCTTCTTATGCCCCGCCCACCTCTGGCTCCAGCCGCTCTGATTGGCTGAGAGGGTGAGGTGAGTGCTGGGCCACCTGCTGGAGCTTGTGAGGCTGTACAGCTGCTAAAATAGAGGAAGTTGACTCCTCCTCTCCTCTCAGAGCTGCAGACACGGCCTCTTCTTCTTCTTCTCCTCCTCTTCTTCTGCTTCTTCTCCTCTTCTTCTGCTTCTTCTCCTCCTCTTCTTCTTCTAATCAAACATGCTGATGAATCACAACATATTGTCCTCTCACTTGATCACATTTCTCAAGCTCTACTCTGCAATGTGCTCACATCCCACATACTGTAGGTTTTACAAACAGATGGTGAACCAGCCCACATTACGTGTGTGTGTGTGTGTGTGTGTGTGTGTGTGTCTGTGTCTTCCTCCCCTGAGGTTCTCTGCTCTGAGGTGGAGATGAAGATGAAGATGAAGATGAAGATGAGGGTTATTTTTGATAGCCAATTAGCAGGTTCAGACCTGAGACCTTAAACAGATTCACTCAGAAGTGTTTCAGGACAGATGACATCATGATGACATCATGTTCTGGTGCCTTTAAACATTTTTGATAAAGTGCATCTCGTCCTTTTTTAAGTTAAAGTTAAACCATAAAACACTTGTGACAGTTTCTATCCATGAGTTCAATAAATGAATCAGACGCTCTTATTGTGAAGCTATCCGTGAGTTCAATAAATGAATCAGACGCTCTTATTGTGCAGCTATTTGGAGAAACATGGAGGTTTGGGTTCTTATCGTCTTATTTTCTTTATCTTCATTTCTTGATTCTGTTCTGTGGAAATTAATTCATCTACTTTACTTATAATACAATTCTATGAATATTCTCCATTTATTAAACTATATTTAGTTTTATAGTTTATTTCAAACACAAAACATATGATCAGTTTATAATTATTAGATTCAAATGTTCAAAATCAGCTGCAATAATAATAATTTGAATAATAATATGAATAATAATATTATTGTTAATATTATTATTATTAATAATAATATTAATAATAATAGTATTATTATTAATATTATTATTATTAATAATTGTATTAATAATAATAGTATTATTATTAATATTATTAATATTAATAACAATAATATCTAATGCTCAAAGAAATACATCTTTTGACTTGAATTATGTGAAGTGAGTCGAGTACTTTTACTTCAGATACTTTAAGTACATGTTGCTGATGAAACGTTGTACTCTGGGTACTTCTACTTCTACTGAACATGCCTGGGTGATGATGAAGATGAAGATGAAGATGATGATGATGATGATGACGAATATGACGATGATGATGAAGAAGATGATGATGTTGATGATGACGATGATGATGGTGATGATGATGAAGATGATGCTCACCTGCAGCTGATGGTAGAGCTGGTATCTCACACTGCAGAGTGGATGTGATGCGTCGGCTCAGACTCTTGTGACCTGGTTTCTCTCCAGAGAACATGTTGAGAACCAGCGATTCCTCCACCACCAGTTATTAATATCAGAGGAACCATTCAGCTCACTTAGTTTGAAACATGGTCTTTTGTCATTGGTTCATTTTGTTACTTTCACAATAAAGGCGACTCAGAAATACACAATCTTCATGTGAGTTGCAGAATTCTCAATATGTTTATGAATGAATACAGAACTAAATATAAGAATCTTTGTTCAATTATGTTAAAACAAAAGAGTAAAGAGCATCTTTCTGCAATTATTTTAACACAATTTATGGATGATTTGAGTTATGATTCTGAGGAGATGGAATGTGAACACCTGGTGTCCATGTTTGTTTCTCTACTCGGTAACGAGTCAAACTGGTCGCCTCCATTTTTGAGAAAACACCTCAAATCAGTGCTGTTATAGTTCTTCTGGTCCTCTGAGTCCTGAATTAGAACCAGAACAGAGTACCTGAGCAGGTAGAGAACAGAGTACCTGAACAGGTAGAGAACAGAGAACCTGAGCAGGTAGAGAACAGAGAACCTGAGCAGGTAGAGAACAGAGAACCTGAGCAGGTAGAGAACAGAGAACCTGAGCAGGTAGAGAACAGAGTACCTGAACAGGTAGAGAACAGAGAACCTGAGCAGGTAGAGAACAGAGTACCTGAACAGGTAGAGAACAGAGAACCTGAGCAGGTAGAGAACAGAGTACCTGAACAGGTAGAGAACAGAGAACCTGAGCAGGTAGAGAACAGAGTACCTGAACAGGTAGAGAACAGAGAACCTGAGCAGGTAGAGAACAGAGTACCTGAACAGGTAGAGAACAGAGAACCTGAGCAGGTAGAGAACAGAGTACCTGAACAGGTAGAGAACAGAGTACCTGAGCAGGTAGAGAACAGAGTACCTGAGCAGGTAGAGAACAGAGTACCTGAACAGGTAGAGAACAGAGTACCTGAACAGGTAGAGAACAGAGTACCTGAGCAGGTAGAGAACAGAGTACCTGAGCAGGTAGAGAACAGAGTACCTGAACAGGTAGAGAACAGAGTACCTGAGCAGGTAGAGAACAGAGTACCTGAACAGGTAGAGAACAGAGTACCTGAGCAGGTAGAGAACAGAGTACCTGAACAGGTAGAGAACAGAGAACCTGAGCAGGTAGAGAACAGAGTACCTGAACAGGTAGAGAACAGAGAACCTGAGCAGGTAGAGAACAGAGAACCTGAGCAGGTAGAGAACAGAGTACCTGAACAGGTAGAGAACAGAGTACCTGAGCAGGTAGAGAACAGAGTACCTGAGCAGGTAGAGAACAGAGTACCTGAGCAGGTAGAGAACAGAGTACCTGAACAGGTAGAGAACAGAGTACCTGAACAGGTAGTGTATAGAGTACGTATATATATATTTTGAAGTGTTGTTATTGGGTGTACTGTTGTTTATTACATGTTGTTGTCAGTTCGTGTTGTAGAAGAAGAGGTTGATGTGATGACTCCTTCACTGTTGGTCAGAAACATCTTGGTCTCTGTTGTTGATGAACTCTTTGGTCCTCAGGGTGGAACAACGTGAAGCGTTAACTGTGGATGAATAAATCAATAAATCATGAATATGACATAAAACATGTCCTCCAGGACGCAGCTGGCCTGGTTCTACATAATCCCATCAGCCTGCTCTCTCTCTCTGCTGTAGTAATGGTCCCGGAGGTTCCTGTAATCTCATTACTTCTCCCAGTAACACAGGAGCATAATGACTACTGTTAGATCTTCAGTGTGTTACAGAGACTGAGCACAACACACCATCATCAACCAACATGTGTGTACTCCCCTACACCAGCTATTCCTCTAGGAAGACTATATTATTAATAATATTATTATTATCATTATTATTATTATAATCATTAAAATCATTATTATTAAAATCATTATTATAATCATTATTATTAATATAATCATTATTATTATTATAAATATTATTATAATTATTATTATTGGTGGAAGAAGTAATCTGGTACCATAGATAAAAAAAACACAAAGGTTTTAGCATCAATAATTAATACTGTAAAGTATCTCAAATTTGTACAATTTTTCAAGTACATAACTAAAGTAAATGTACTTAGTTACATTCCTGTGATGTCATCAGATACTGATACAAGTACTCAGGAGTACTGTGATCTCTAGTACACTTTGCTGACAGTACTCTGGAGAGGAATGAATACTTATATGTTACTTATTGATTATTTACAGTGTAAACATCATGAATCAGTTTTGTGTCTCACAGCATCTTATTGTGAAATATGAACTTTAAATGGATCTCAGAATATTTTTATTAAGATTCTGTCTTCACGTCTTCTTGATGACTGAATGTGTGTGTGTGCGTTACTGATCTGTGTTTTAAAAGCAAGATGATTATCCAGCGAAGCTAACGTTAGCTACTTATGCTCAGCTAGCAGCTAGCTAGTAGCCTGTCCCGGTCACAGAATGAAGGGGTTAAATAGTATAACAGATATAATATAATAATAGATTAGACAAGCTGGTCATTAACCTGTTATTAACCTGTTATCAACCAGTTTATTGTTATTAACCTGTTATTAACCTGTTTAGTGTTATTAAACTGTTATTAACCTGTTTAGTGTTATTAACCTGTTATTAACCAGTTTATTGTTATTAACCTGTTATCAACCAGTTTATTGTTGTTAACCTGTTATCAACCAGTTTATTGTTATTAACCTGTTATCAACCAGTTTGTTATTAACCTGTTATTAACCTGTTTAGTGTTATTAACCTGTTATTAACCAGTTTATTGTTATCAACCAGTTTATTGTTGTTAACCTGTTATCAATCAGTTTAGTGTTGTTAACCTGTTATCAACCTGTTTAGTGTTATTAACCTGTTATCAACCTGTTTAGTGTTATTAACCTGTTATCAACCTGTTTAGTGTTATTAACCTGTTATCAACCAGTTTAGTGTTATTAACCTGTTATCAACCAGTTTAGTGTTATTAACCTGTTATCAACCAGTTTAGTGTTATTAACCTGTTATCAACCAGTTTATTGTTATTAACCTGTTATCAACCAGTTTATTGTTATTAACCTGTTATCAACCAGTTTATTGTTATTAACCTGTTATCAACCAGTTTATTGTTATTAACCTGTTATCAACCAGTTTATTGTTATTAACCTGTTATCAACCAGTTTATTGTTATTAACCTGTTATCAACCAGTTTATTGTTATTAACCTGTTATCAACCAGTTTATTGTTATTAACCTGTTATCAACCAGTTTATTGTTATTAACCTGTTATCAACCAGTTTATTGTTATTAACCTGTTATCAACCAGTTTATTGTTATTAACCTGTTATCAACCAGTTTATTGTTATTAACCTGTTATCAACCAGTTTATTGTTATTAACCTGTTATCAACCAGTTTATTGTTATTAACCTGTTATCAACCAGTTTATTGTTATTAACCTGTTATCAACCAGTTTATTGTTATTAACCTGTTATCAACCAGTTTATTGTTATTAACCTGTTATCAACCAGTTTATTGTTATTAACCTGTTATGTTTCCTTCTCTCTAACTTGATCATTTTAGCAATAACTAATGGACATAAAATAATCATGTGTAGATTAGTTTTAAATTAAAATATATTATGAGGTATTATGAGAATAAAGGCTCTTAATAAAGGAGTTTAACTGGAAACCTCTGAACTCTGAAACCATCAATAACGTCCTCGTCACAGCGATCAGCTTCAGAGGATCAGTGGTCAATATTCATCCTGAACGATGATGAAACATCAGTCCATGTCGAGATCAGATATGAACAATCATAAAGACTTTAATCAGTGTGTCTTCATCTGTTCTGCTTTGAAGTGTCTTTTTGTTTGTTCTCCATCAGCTGACAGCAGCTTTAAAGCCTCCTGATTGGTTTAAACGTGTTTGAACTCCTGAGAATAAACAGCCAGAGCAGCTGATCAAAGCAGAGCAGAGACGACTGGGAGCTGATGGACGTTAACAGACTCCAGCTGGAGGCGGAGCCTTCCAACACACATCTGAGATTATGAAGCCAATTGTTTTATTCTGACACGTTTCTACCGGCAAACAAGTGTTTCATGAAGATAAACGCTGACGTCTTCATTACATCATTCAGACCACGTTGAGTAGAAGTTATATATATTTATACTTATATTAGTATTATATCTTAACTGCTGGACTATTAATACTCTATGTCTGCTCATTATGCTTTAATATCACTGACTCATCGAATAAAGAAAAGGTTTAGAGATGAGTTATGTCTAAATAAATGAGACATGAATAAGTGTTGGCAGGTTTAGCTTTAACTCAGTTAGACTGATGTCCCTAATGCATCCCCTGCTTTATGGTCTGGTAGAGACCTGTCAATCACTGTGTAGCCCCGCCCTAAAGCATCCCCTGCTTTATGGTCTGTGTGACTCTAAATGGACCATAATGTACTAAATGAACATCATGCTGTATTGAAGAAGACTTGAAACTAGAGATTGAGACCATAAACTCATGTTTACAATGTTTACTGAGGTAATAAATCAAGAGAGAAGTAGAGTAATTTTCTCATAGACTTCTATACAACCAGAGGAGTCGCCCCCTGGTGGACACTAGAGAGAATGCAGCTTTAACACATGTATACATTTATACCAGAGGTTGAAGACACAATGAGTCCCGTGTGACGCCTCACGGCTGCAGGTGACCCCCCATCATCTTGTGGCGAGACTCGTTGTTCTTGTGGTGGTTGCTGGAACTGTGCTTATGGATGTTCTGTAACTTGAACATCCTGGAACCTTTGATCAGACCTTTGGTGGAGTGGGACCTGTCCGAGTGGAGGCGGCAGATGTGGCACCACATCAGGTCCAGGGTCGGCGAGTAGCAGAGGAACCAGAACCTTTTCAGCCAGGCATTCTGGAAGCGAGGAGGCCGTCGAGGTTTAGGCTTGGACGCCTGGCCCTCCTGAGTCCGCTTGTCGGCTGAGTCCGGGTCCCGTTCGCCGTCTTTTAGAACCGCAGGAGGAGACGAGAGAGGAGGCTCCATCCCTGAGGAGACAGACGGCACTTTTAAACTCTACCGAGGCTCCAAAGTAACACACTTAGTAACACTTCCTGTTTAGGAGAAACCAAGTCTCTAGACCACAAACAATAGTGGTCCATACTGACCCCCCCTCACAGTTTAACGTTAACCATCAGAGTGTAAATAAAGTTTTACTGACGATCGTTTCAGTAGAACATGTGTTTCTAGTCTCTGATCTCTGATAATGTGACATTGTAAACAACCAACCAGTGTTTAACCTCAAAACACATAAAACCAAAACTATGGACACTATTGTCCATCTACACACACACATCAGGAAGTTACTGTCGTCGTAACTGTCCGCAGTTCTTCTTTAAGGTGAGGCAGAGGAACCGTACACCTCCTGCAGTACACGGCTGTCTTCACCCTCGGCGTTCCAGCCTCGTAGCCTTTACCGAGGAGAGGAAAAGACAAAAGGTCCATCACTGCTGAGTAACTCAGTGGTGGACTCACTTTTACCTGCGTAGACAAAGAAACTCCAGGTATAGGCTATCGATGAATCAGCCAGCACAAACAGTTTATAACCCCACTTTGTGGGCGTGTCCTTGATGGTTGCGACCATCCGCTCATCAATGGACACATTCTAGTACGCCTGGAAATGGGCTTTGCAGGCGTTCACCATCTCTGTGTAGAGCAGCTTCATCTTGAACAGGCGGTCATACTCAGCACTGTTCCTTATCTTCTCATTCTCCTCGTTCTCTTCCGGGTCGCTGAGGTGAAGGTAGTCAGACCTGTGGTGGACTGTCACAAGGCCAGTGGAGATGATAACGGAGAGGAATATGTAAAGATCCTTCACGGTGACCACTTCCCACTTGAACTTCATCCCAGCTTGCTTTCTTTTGGCAGCGTTGGCATTTGTGTCAATGATTTTTCGGACAACAGATGCTGAGAAGAAAAGCTGGAAGAGGCTGATGGGAGACCATGCTGTGGTGGTGTCACGTGCGTAATGAAGGTTTTCTCTACGCCAGCTGCCTGTGAATACGCAGGGCTATATCTCCGCAGCGGATTGGTCGATTTGAGTGAATGACACCTCATTTGAATTGTTAGAGCCAACAGAATTTAGCTACACCCACCAGAATGAGATTGACAGCACTGTTAGCCAATCAGAATCAGCAGGGCGCAGACATGTGGCGAGTGGGTTGACTAGGTGGCGTTATATGGATTTTGATATTTGGTCCTGTATTTAGTTGGTGTTTGAGTTGTGTTAGGAGCATGTACAAACAGCTTACATATTCTTGTAGCTCAGGTTCTGCTGTTTAATCTGATGTGCAACATCATTATGTTAGTGATTAGTGCATTGCTTCACACTGTGTTTTGCTAAGTCTTCTCCTCTCGGGCTTATATGGATCATCAATGATCAATAACCATCTATCACTGAGATTCACCTGCAGGGTCCTGCTCCTCTACGTGGACCGTCTCAGGACTCTGCTGGTCCTGGTCTGGATGGAGGAGGGTCTCTGTGAAGACCTCCATGTCCTCCGGTCCTCCTGTGAGACGACTCAGCTTCTCCTGCAGCTCCATGCTCCTCTTCATCAGCCGGACACAGTTCTCACAGGAGGAGGACTGCTCACAGGTCTGGTGAACCTCCTTCATGGGGGGACCCTCTGAGTCCAGCTCCACGGAGATCCTGGACCTGCTGGAGGCCTCCAGAGAGGCCTCCAGAGAAGCTTCCAGAGCGTCTCGGATGAAATCCTGAAACAAAATAATAAATACAGAATAAATAAATTAACCCAACTTTGATCCAGATGTTTCTCATCTTCAACTCACTGACATGCAAACTAAAGAGGAATCCTCTGGAAGTAAAGTCCTACTCTGAAGTCCAGGTGCGTCTCCTTCACAGCAGGAGCAGCTCGTCCCCGAGTCTCGTATGCAGGCAGGTGGCTGAAGACGGTTTTACGCTGCAGGACGGACTGCAGCAGAGGACGGACTTCTGTCCAGGGACGGACCGCCGGACGCTCTGCACCTGAAACACCACGGAGTACAGAAAGGAAACATTTTAACTTTACTGCAGCACTAAAGACGTCACGTTGAAAATCTGTGTTTCTCCAACGTCCTGGAGGAGCCGAGATGATGCTAACGTTAGCTTAGCTTGTTTCTCTGATAAGTTAAAGTCACTACGAAAGTTCTTTTAGTGGTGATTCTGGCCCCTGTGGACTAAAGTGGTAGTGTCTCTGAGCACCAGAGTCTCTTTAGAAAACCTCTCATGTTACTGCAGCAGGTCTGACAGTCTGACCCTCTCAGTCCTGGTTCTGGTTCTCCTGAGCCTCCCTTCCCTCCAGCGGGTCCAGCAACACGTCCTGGGTCTCCAGCAGATGACGGATGACATCATCAAGAATAACTCTATAGAAATAGACCATCTTCTCTCTGATGGTCTATTTACTGATGGAGGTCTGATAGAGGATCAGGACTACACTGAGACTGGTTCACATAGAGGATCAGGACTACACTGAGACTGATTCAGGACCTGTTAGAAGTTCCTCACCTCCTGCTGTCTCTGTCTCAGTTAAAGATCTGGTCTCTGTGGAGCGTCTCTGGTCCTGGTCTCGGTCCCTATGCACAGACTGGAGGAGACCTTTGGTGGTTCCGGTGGTTCCCTCACTGGGACCCATCAGCAGTGAAGGAACCCAGTCTGGATCCGACTCCAGTCCTTCATAAGAGGGTTTACCTGCAAACACACAGTCTTTAATACCAATATCTAGCTCTGTTTACATCAGAGAATCTGTTGTGTAACTTCTAAGAGTTCATGATGTTCACTTTGCAGAAGATGTTTATTAATATTCCTGAGAAAGTCTTATTATGAAGATGTGGTCAAAAGCTCTGGGATCAGCCTGGTAAGTGCACCTTGAGTTTAGATTATTTATGTCCTGAGAAAGAATTAATTTCAACACTCTGTGTATATGATTGATTTACTTTTATTTAATATAGTTATTAGTTTAGTTTACGGTGGTTTCATTAGTAAGAACGGAGCAATGGGTAGGCAGGTAAAGACCCAGCATGCACCTGGAGGGTTGTGTTTTTGAAGACCCAAAATATAAAGATAAATAAATCACTTCCTGTTCACAGTGGTTCTACAGTCTGGTTTCTGTCTCTAGAAGGTGGTCAATTTAAAACGTCTCCTCTCTAAAACACTTTAAACATTATACGAGGGAAGAACTTACTAGTGGAATCCAATAAAGTACATTTACTCAAGTACACATTTGAGGTACTTGTACTTTGACTTGAGTAACATTTTCACTGCAGAACTTTGACTAAATATGTCTTCTCCTGCTGGAAGGTTTACTGCTGTTTGATTAGTTGTAACTAACCTCTTTTAGTTTGAACTAACTTGTATTATTTGTTACTAACTTGTAATAGTTTAAACTAACTAGTACTAACTAACCTGAGTAGAAGTGTCTGGAGCAGACTCTACCGGAGGAAGGAACGTGGTTAAACGTGATGTACTCGTGAAACTAACTAGTACTAACTAACCTGAGTAGAAGTGTCTGGAGCAGACTCTACTGGAGGAAGGAACGTGGTTAAACGTGATGTCCTCGTGAAACTAACTAGTACTAACTAACCTGAGTAGAAGTGTCT
>NW_027466507.1:200000-225000 GCF_050575085.1 Anarhichas minor
GTCCTGCAGTGAAATTGGGAAAATGTAGTCAAAAAGCAGCAAAATGCTCCCTAACTGTTATTATATTTATTTATATTTTAAGTATTATTGTATCTAAAATGCTTAATGTGCTGTAAATTATTTTAATCACGTCAGAAGGTTTTAAGGAATATTTACGAGGATCTATTACCAGAAATGTTAAATAATATTCACATATGTTCATCAGTGAATACTTGTGAGTCAAAGTTGTTCAAACCTATAAAACAATGGAGACGCGCTGCTTTTCACAATTTATTAACAAAATGATAAAATAAATAAATACAAATTGATCAAATGCTCCTAATATCAACTCGTCCCATGTTGCCAGTATTTCTTAAACACTGCATACAAAGAATTCATCACAGAAGAGGCTCAATACAGAGGTAAGAATCCCACCAGTCACAATGTCAGGCCAACAGAAGACACATCTGGAACACAAGTCAAAAAATAAACACATTCCTTTCAAAATCATTATGAAAAAATACAAACAATTATACAAATATTCAGATTGTGTAATTACCAATTTACACATGTATTCAGCACACAGGTGAACTTTTTATTCATATCGCTACAATGCATCTCACCAAATGGAAGATTAGAAAAAGACTTCTTCTCTTTTTTATTTATCTTGTTTGTTGTTGTTTTGTTGCCCCCCCCCCATGGGATCATCTGTGGATGAGGTAAAGAAGCTTCAGGTGAACAGTTGGATCCGGACAAGATGGGATGATGATGTCATGATGATGTCATGAACCGACAGAATACTAGAAGGCCACAATCATGACTCATCGTTTTTTAAAAGAAGAAGAAAAACACCGGAAGAGTCGTTTTTTTAAGGGCCGCGACCATGTTATTGTTGTTTTTTGTTTAAAATGCATACAAGACTTCGTCAAACACAAACTGAACACACGTTGTTCCTCCTCCTCCTCCTCCTCCTCCTCCTCCTCCTCCTCTTCCTCCAGCTGGACGAACGAACACGATGCTGATGTAGAACTTTTGTATTTAATGATATGATGACACACGAGGCTTCCAAACACAAACGTTCTGCACGTGTTCTTTGGGTAAATTCACTTTTAGACGAAATAGAGACCGAGGACCCCCCTCAGCATGGTGCATTAGTTCAAATCTAAAAACACGATGTCAGCAACAAGATGACCACTTCTGAATGTTCACATACAAACTATAAAAGAACAAAAAGCATATTTAAAAAAAAAAAAAGTTTGACAACCGTTGTATAAAAATTTGCATAAGAAGGCAATGCGGCCCACACATGTGGACAGATGTTGCTAACGGGGGTCAAAGGTCGGCCCGTCGGAGGGGGGGGGGGGGGGGGGGGGGGAGAGTTTGTTCACATGACTTATTACGATTTAGCAAAAGTGTAGTAACCCTCCGAAAAACACACGAAGAATAAGAAGAACCACAGCACAGAGGGAACCGAGTCCGGACTAACACAACCCCATGTTTACACTCCGATATTTATAAAAATAATAATTATAATTATAATTATAATAATACTGGTCAAACCAAAAGTGCATCACAAAACAACTGGCTGTCACACCAAAGATCTCATCATCATCATCATCATCAATCCCTCTTTGGACCATTTCACTGACGACCTCTGACCTCCAGTGATTCTTTTATTTTTTTTAAACGTCACGTGAAAAAATAAGTTAAATAAAATCACATTTAAGGCAACTCCTATAATAAACAACAACAGAAACACTATCCGGTCGATCTAAACGGCATAATATGAAATGTAGTTTCCACTTGCATCGACTACCTGGCAGCCTGAGGTGAAAGGGGAACGGGGTCTCGGTTGGGTCTGGATGGACCGGGGGGGTGGGTTAGTAAGGTTTCTACAAGTCACAGTGCAAGTCAAGAGACAAAATATTATCTGCTGTTTGAAGAAAAGGCACTCGAGGTACCTACTGTACAGAGGGAGGGGGGGGGGGGGTCCAGCTGGTCTGGAACACGAGGTCGGGCTCGATCAACGAAAAGAGAGGAAGAAGAAGAAGAAGAGGACGAGAACAAAACACAATGAATGGGATTCATGAAGACGACGTTGTGGCCTCAAACAGGAGATGTTACAGATTTAATCTCTTTTTCTGATGACAAGAAAGAATTAGGGTCTCGAGTCAAGATATGCAGATTCGTTTCCAGAGTCCGTATGATATGAAAAAAAGAGACGGCGTTTACTTTAAAAGTTAGCCAACGACGTATTCACCCTCACGGTTAACGAGCACGTAAAGGACCAGAGTCTACAGCCATGCTAACAGCTCAGATAGATGCTAACAGCAGCATGCTAACACGCTCACAATGACGTCATGCTAACATGCTGACGTTTACCACATTCACCAACTTTAATGTAATTTACTACAGATATCATTGTTTTAATTTATCCTGTGAAATATCACAACATCTCCTGGTTGGCAACCAGTTTGTTACAAAATCCTATTAACTTTGTTGATCCTCCAATTAGCTAATGTTAGCATGCTAACATGCTAACCTATCCAATAGTTGTTGAGATATTTCAGTCTAAAGTGGTGGAGCGACTCTGCTAGCATGGCTAAAAACACATAACAGATAAAAGTATTTTGAGATCTTCTTCTACATCTTCAGAGGCTCCTCGGGTGCATACATTTTTGGACGACAACGATTAAAGCAAACGCGCTCCAATATTGCAAAAAGTAAAAAAAGAAAGAAAGCGCAACCGGAGGCACCGTTAAAGAACAGACCAGAGGTTGTTGAATGCCCCGAACCCAACGAGAAGCCAGAAGTCATGATCAGTTCACCAGACAAAGACCGACAGCCACCAAGCCAATGAGTACCAGCATCACATCTCAGCCCAGACGTGCTCCATGAACCAGTCCAACTGTGAGGGGTTCAACAGCCCCTCCCCCAAAAAATATGAACCAGCCTCAATGTCAGAGGTTTGGGTCTCCTCCTAGAAAAATATTGGCAATGTGGGGATAAGTCACATCACAACAAAGAGATGCATACTCTGTTTAATTCCATATTAACATACAAAAAGCTCTTCAGCACTTCTTTGTAATGCAGCAAGCTTGTGCTTTAATGTCAGGATTTGTGGTATTGTCCTTTGAGATCCGTCTGAAGGAGCAGGTTCATACAACAAATCCCTCCAGTTTCAAGGACAAAAAGTTCCTTTTCATGTTATTGTTTTCATAAGCTCCTGTTTAAATCTGGGGACTTCCAATTTCTGAAATGGTAGCATCTATATCTTACAACGCCAATGATTTGATCTTTCAATACAGTAACAGTGGACTCGTCCCCGCTGAATTTGGATACAACATCATTTTGGCAGTTCAGGATTCAACAGAAATGTACAATAATGCAAAGACCACCACTTCAAAAAGAGGATTCCTTTCTGTGTTGGTAATGCCAGTACAGCAGGTTCAGGAACAGAAAGCACTTATTCTGAAGACTAGGAAGACCTGAATATCTTTTCCTATACAAAAGAAACACAGCCCAGATATAGTGTGTGTGTGTGTGTGTGTGTTGACATTGCAATATTGCAATTTCACATTTAGTGCTCACAGTTGACACACTTGACTCACGAATGAAAAAACTCAATCACTACACTTAACCGACACCACTGAACACATCTGTTAAGACTACCGCGCCTGGTCGACCTCGTCCTCCAGGTATCTGTTCTGCCTGAGCTCAGGGGTACAGGTGGGGAAGAGATGGGGGGGGGGGGGGAGTTAACTGGGGTTGTTGGGACATTTGGTGTCTTATTGGGTGAGGGTTGGTTCCAGGTCAGATTGGATCGTTGACGAACTGGGGACTGTACGTTTGGCTTATAATCATGGGGGAAGGTTGACCCCGTTTGGTCGAATGAAGGTGGTTTATAGTCGTAGACTGATATGAAAGTTAGTTAGTTAAAACTTTCCTAAAACTAACTCAACAAGGTGGTGAGACTGACAACCGGGCAACACCATGAATGTGTTAGATGAGAGATTGCCCCAAAGTGTGCTCTGTTATCTCCATCTCTTTGAGTTTGGCTTATTAACCTGGGGGCTCTATTATATTTTAACCATACTGAGTCGTTGAGAACGAGGTCACGTTGGACCATCGGTGGACTGGAGCAAGGTAAGTTTGGGATTCGTCACTATTGATCAATGGGAAAGGTTGTCTTTTTTGTTGACTAAAGACGGCGTAACTTGTAGGTTAAAAAGAGTGGATACGCACTTTATACAAACTGGTTTCAATGAAGGGGGAGGCAAGGTGAACTGGGATTGTTGGTTGGTAGGTCATTGGTCCATTGGGTTAAGGATGTTGAGTTAGGTTGTTGGCATTAAAAAGGGATGCTACGGTTGTCGGTGGACTGGGGGAAGGTAAGTCCAGGTTTCACATTTACCAGGACTCATCGCATCTCATCCTCTAGTTAGTGAAGTCGATTTAAAAGCCTTGGTATGCTTTGTGTTTGAAGCATACCGTCATTTTACCGTAACACACATTTCTAATGTATTTTTTGATTCTAACAATTTTTGTCTTTCTGAAACCAACGATCCAAAATCTCTCTCTTTATTTGTTTGGTGTGTACAAACACGTGCAACACCATGAATTCCTCCGAGGACCAACATGTGTGCTATAATCCCATTTGAATTGAATTCATCGCATTTTGCTTTTAGGTGTTCATGCGTCACCCGGTATGAACCAGTTCGTTTGAAGTGTACGGATTAAAGAGGGAGGTCACATTGGATTGTTGGTGAACTGGTTGGGAAAGGTTTAAGTTTTTTATGGACTGGAAATGGTGAAAGATGTTGGTTAATAGGGAGGTCTAGGGGTAGGGGTTATGGATAAGACTTATTGGTTTAGGGCTATTCAAAGGAAGGGGAGAGCAGGGACGAAGGATTACAGAATATAAAGGTAGTTCACATTAAGTCCGTTGGGACGAGGGGATGAACAGGCTCTCTTTTCAGTACTCGTACTCTATCACAACACTGCTTTTTAGACCAGTAACCCCTGACAGATGTTTGGTTCAATGTTCTCCGTTTTCTCCGAACCCATGTGAACCCATCTTCCCACCCCACCAGAGAACACAGGGGCCACTATAACAGGCACACACTGGTGTGATGATGAACTAAATCTCCCTTTGAGCATTCCCACCACTGACGTCTATCACTAATTGGCAACGATGACACTGGTGCGTAAGTCTTCCTGTACCCCAGCTCTGTGGGGAGGGGGGGCAGCCTACGTCTTCCCAGAGTCATGTGACTTGGGCTGTATATCTACCATTGACACAGTCTGACAATACAATGCAAACAAACAACATTTATACAGATTGGCAACTTCAGGACACCTTCTGGTGCAAGCAAAAGTCTTTTTTTTTTATATATATGTTTGAATTCCCGCAACTCAAGAGAAGGAGCATTACTTTTTATTGTCCAAATTGCTGACAAGAGCTGGCAAAGAATGCTGGGAGGGTTCTGAGGTTTTGCTGTTGTTGTTGTTGTTGTTGCTGCTGCTGCCGTCACTGTCAGTGATCTCCTCCTGCTTCTTCTCCACCGCTGTCTCTGGAGGGTTGACGGCAGTCATCTTGTTCTCAGAGTCGGCGGTGGCGTTGGTGGAGCAGGCTCCTGCGGGGCTGACGTCGGGGCAGGCCGGCTCGGCCGTACCGTTGGTGGTGGCCTCAGTCGCAACCACTGAGGAAGCGGGAATGTCAACCACCGGAGCGGCCTCAGTCTCAGGCTTGGCCAAAACCTCCACCTGGACACTAGTCCCTGTGTCTCCGCCTCCCCCTGCCCCGTCACCAGGCCCTGCCTTACCCCCTGCCCCTCCATCGGGGCTGTTTTCTGCCGTTAGGACTGCGCTGTCTTTTAGGACAACCTGGCTGTCGGTGTCTCCTGCTGCTGCTCCCGTCGTCTGGTTGTTCGTGGCGGCTCCGTGCTCCTCTTGTTTGTCGTTTCCATCGGTGTTGCTGCTGGTTGAGGGGCTTCCAGCCTTCACTTTCTCTACAGAGTTGGCTTCTGGTGAGGCTTCAGAGCAGACTGCACCTTCAGCACTGTCCTGGACTCTGGCAGTGACGTCCTTACCCTCTGTCTCCGCCAGAGCTTGGTTGAAATTGAAGGCTTGGATGAGGCGAATCAGGTGTTTGACTTTCTCCAGGGAAAGATGCATGTCTTTCTGACGAGCCAGGATGGTGTTTTTGGTCTCCATGCATTTCTGAAGAAAGAAGAACAGGGTCAGATTTGACACCAGTTCTTAGTTAGAGAACGACAAATTAGAATCTATCTCCTCAACGTCCTGTGCTTCTAAATTTAGGATCAATCTGTATTTCTACTAGCAGTGTGTCCCATCAGTCCTATCACCTCTGTAACAGCTCTTCTTATAGTGGAAATGACTGAAGTTTGATAGCTTTTCATTGAAGAGTAAAGAATCCAAATTTAGAGATTCCGGAGATTTAAATGGAACGTGTCCTTTTGTTGACTGTTTCTTATTGTTATAGAGATGTAGAGCTGTTTGACTGTTTCTTATTGTTATAGAGTTGTAGAGCTGTTTGACTGTTTCTTATTGTTATAGAGATGTAGAGCTGTTTGATTGTTTCTTATTGTTATAGAGATGTAGAGCTCTTTGACTGTTTCTTATTGTTATAGAGATGTAGAGCTGTTTGACTGTTTCTTATTGTTATAGAGATGTAGAGCTGTTTGACTGTTTCTTATTGTTATAGAGTTGTAGAGCTGTTTGACTGTTTCTTATTGTTATAGAGATGTAGAGCTGTTTGACTGTTTCTTACCGTTATAGAGATGTAGAGCTGTTTGACTGTTTCTTATTGTTATAGAGATGTAGAGCTGTTTGACTGTTTCTTATCGTTATAGAGATGTAGAGCTCTTTGACTGTTTCTTATTGTTATAGAGATGTAGAGCTGTTTGACTGTTTCTTATTGTTATAGAGATGTAGAGCTGTTTGACTGTTTCTTATTGTTATAGAGATGTAGAGCTCTTTGACTGTTTCTTATTGTTATAGAGATGTAGAGCTCTTTGACTGTTTCTTATTGTTATAGAGATGTAGAGCTCTTTGACTGTTTCTTATTGTTATAGAGATGTAGAGCTCTTTGACTGTTTCTTATTGTTATAGAGATGTAGAGCTCTTTGACTGTTTCTTATTGTTATAGAGATGTAGAGCTGTTTGACTGTTTCTTATTGTTATAGAGATGTAGAGCTGTTTGACTGTTTCTTATTGTTATAGAGTTGTAGAGCTCTTTGACTGTTTCTTATTGTTATAGAGATGTAGAGCTGTTTGACTGTTTCTTATTGTTATAGAGATGTAGAGCTGTTTGACTGTTTCTTATTGTTATAGAGTTGTAGAGCTGTTTGACTGTTTCTTATTGTTATAGAGATGTAGAGCTGTTTGACTGTTTCTTACCGTTATAGAGATGTAGAGCTGTTTGACTGTTTCTTATTGTTATAGAGATGTAGAGCTGTTTGACTGTTTCTTATTGTTATAGAGATGTAGAGCTCTTTGACTGTTTCTTATTGTTATAGAGATATAGAGCTGTTTGACTGTTTCTTATTGTTATAGAGTTGTAGAGCTGTTTGACTGTTTCTTATTGTTATAGAGATGTAGAGCTCTTTGACTGTTTCTTATTGTTATAGAGATGTAGAGCTCTTTGACTGTTTCTTATTGTTATAGAGATGTAGAGCTCTTTGACTGTTTCTTATTGTTATAGAGATGTAGAGCTCTTTGACTGTTTCTTATTGTTATAGAGATGTAGAGCTGTTTGACTGTTTCTTATTGTTATAGAGATGTAGAGCTCTTTGACTGTTTCTTATTGTTATAGAGATGTAGAGCTGTTTGACTGTTTCTTATTGTTATAGAGTTGTAGAGCTCTTTGACTGTTTCTTATTGTTATAGAGATGTAGAGCTGTTTGACTGTTTCTTATTGTTATAGAGCTGTAGAGCTGTTTGACTGTTTCTTATTGTTATAGAGTTGTAGAGCTGTTTGACTGTTTCTTATTGTTATAGAGTTGTAGAGCTGTTTGACTGTTTCTTATTGTTATAGAGATGTAGAGCTGTTTGACTGTTTCTTATTGTTATAGAGATGTAGAGCTGTTTGACTGTTTCTTATTGTTATAGAGATGTAGAGCTCTTTGACTGTTTCTTATTGTTATAGAGATGTAGAGCTCTTTGACTGTTTCTTATTGTTATAGAGATGTAGAGCTGTTTGACTGTTTCTTATTGTTATAGAGATGTAGAGCTCTTTGACTGTTTCTTATTGTTATAGAGATGTAGAGCTGTTTGACTGTTTCTTATTGTTATAGAGATGTAGAGCTGTTTGACTGTTTCTTATTGTTATAGAGATGTAGAGCTCTTTGACTGTTTCTTATTGTTATAGAGATGTAGAGCTCTTTGACTGTTTCTTATTGTTATAGAGATGTAGAGCTCTTTGACTGTTTCTTACCGTTATAGAGATGTAGAGCTGTTTGACTGTTTCTTATTGTTATAGAGATGTAGAGCTCTTTGACTGTTTCTTATTGTTATAGAGATGTAGAGCTGTTTGACTGTTTCTTATTGTTATAGAGTTGTAGAGCTCTTTGACTGTTTCTTATTGTTATAGAGATGTAGAGCTGTTTGACTGTTTCTTATTGTTATAGAGATGTAGAGCTGTTTGACTGTTTCTTATTGTTATAGAGTTGTAGAGCTGTTTGACTGTTTCTTATTGTTATAGAGTTGTAGAGCTGTTTGACTGTTTCTTATTGTTATAGAGATGTAGAGCTCTTTGACTGTTTCTTATTGTTATAGAGATGTAGAGCTCTTTGACTGTTTCTTATTGTTATAGAGATGTAGAGCTCTTTGACTGTTTCTTATTGTTATAGAGATGTAGAGCTCTTTGACTGTTTCTTATTGTTATAGAGATGTAGAGCTGTTTGACTGTTTCTTATTGTTATAGAGATGTAGAGCTCTTTGACTGTTTCTTATTGTTATAGAGATGTAGAGCTGTTTGACTGTTTCTTATTGTTATAGAGATGTAGAGCTGTTTGACTGTTTCTTATTGTTATAGAGATGTAGAGCTCTTTGACTGTTTCTTATTGTTATAGAGATGTAGAGCTCTTTGACTGTTTCTTATTGTTATAGAGATGTAGAGCTCTTTGACTGTTTCTTACCGTTATAGAGATGTAGAGCTGTTTGACTGTTTCTTACCGTTATAGAGTTGTAGAGCTGTTTGACTGTTTCTTATTGTTATAGAGATGTAGAGCTGTTTGACTGTTTCTTAATGTTATAGAGTTGTAGAGCTGTTTGACTGTTTCTTATTGTTATAGAGATGTAGAGCTGTTTGACTGTTTCTTATTGTTATAGAGATGTAGAGCTGTTTGACTGTTTCTTATTGTTATAGAGATGTAGAGCTCTTTGACTGTTTCTTATTGTTATAGAGATGTAGAGCTCTTTGACTGTTTCTTATTGTTATAGAGATGTAGAGCTCTTTGAGTGTTTCTTACCGTTATAGAGATGTAGAGCTGTTTGACTGTTTCTTACCGTTATAGAGTTGCTGAGCTGTTTGACTCTCTGTTCCAGCTGTTCTCGCTCCAGTTTCAGTTCAGCGCTCCATTTCATCAGCTTCTGCTTTTCCTCTTCTTTAGCTGCAGCAAAGAACAATCAAGCTAAACTGTTTATTTCACTGTTGAACTGTTCACATTCAGATGTTTCAGGAAACAAAACTAATCTAACGTTACCTTCTTTGTAGGCGATGTAGGAATGAACAATAGCCAGAGTACCAGGCCAGGGAATGGCTTCTTCTTTCTTTAGGATCTGGAGAGAGAAGCTCAGAGTTGTCACAGAGGCAGAGACTTAAAAAAGATTTGAGGGAGACAAGTTGAGCCGCCACCCTGTGGTGAGGCTGAGAAGGGACAAGCAATGGAGTGGATGGATGTGAGATGCCAATCATTACTGACACAATGAATGGGACAAAGGCACAAAAAAACAATACTGCATCATGTATATGCTTACAAAGGATTGAACAGTCCTAAAGTTCAGGACAGTGTGGCAGAAGGCCGGTCAGCAGAAGCAGATTTTACAGTCAACCATCTACTGGCTCTGATTGGCCCTTCTCCGGGCTGCGGTACCCCCTTCCCCCTGACTCAGGATCAGTCACGGCTGCTGTGGTTACCTGATCTTGACATTTTGGACAGATCCACATGCCTTTAGGAATGGTTTTCAGGGGTGGATCCAGGCAGTCCAGGTGATAAACACGAGAACACGTGTCGCACATGAGCAACTGGCCACTGCGTCTGCACACAGTGCAGAAATCCTCATGGATGTCTCCCTGTGAGGAAGAATTGGACCAATCAGTTTCCCTGCCCAACTGAGCCCCACCAACCATCCGTGGAGAGGCAGGGGGAGGCACCATGATCTGGCTTGGTTTAGTTTACAGTTGGCCTTGTTTTAATACCTAATGGACATGGTGTGTTAAGTTACATTTGGGAGTTAGAATGTGTTGTAGTAGTTCTTAATGGATGCTCTGGGCTACAGGACACTGTTCACTTTGTAAGGCTGAAAGTAAAAAAAATCAACTGATGACTGATGGTTAACCACATGAGGACAACAAACTAATGGAAGTGTTGGTGGAGGTCTTGGGGTGTAAATGAGTGACAGAGCTACTGGGCCAATAAGGACTGTGTGTGACGGGGGTTTTCTGTCCGTCTCCCCCATCGTTACTTACATCCCCAGAGCTGGGGCTGGGCAGGGGGAGGGGACGGACGGGGCTGGAGGGGGAGGTCGGGGTGAGGCTGCCCAGCTCCGGGACGCTGCTGTATTTGGGTGGGCGACCTGGGTGAAATGAGACAGACAACAAAGACGGAAAACAAAGAAAAAAAGAAAGATGGAGAGGGGGGAAGAAAACAAAAAACAAAACAGTCTGTATGACATACCTTGGAAAGGGAGTCTTCGTTGGCTAGCATGAGACAGGGGAGCGGTAAGGGAGGAAGAGGAGGAAGAGGAGTCAGAAGCACAGACAGCAGTGTTAGTGCAGGAGAGCCGAGTACTAGTACAACGTACTGCAGTCTATGGAGCGTTGTGTCAGATGTTAACACGCCTCAGTCACATGTCCAGGTCCAGAGGTTATGATAGGCTGTCACCAGGGCTGCAGCCAGCACGTTACAGACACCGAGGTCCATAACAGCCCCCTCATGAACCCTGCTTATGAACCCCTCATGAACCTCCTAATGAACCCCTCTCATGAACCCCTCTCATGAACCTCTCTCATGAACCTCTCTCATGAACCCCTCTCATGAACCCCTCTCATGAACCTCTTAATGAACCTCCTAATGAACCCCTGATGAACCCCTCTCATTAACCTCCTCATGAACCCCTCATGAACCCCTCTCATGAACCCCTCATGAACCCTGCTTATGAACCCCTCATGAACCTCCTAATGAACCCCTCATGAACCCCTCTCATGAACCCCTCTCATGAACCTCCTAATGAACCCCTCATGAACCCCTCTCATGAACCCCTCTCATGAACCTCCTAATGAACCCCTCATGAACCTCCTAATGAACCCCTGATGAACCCCTCTCATTAACCTCCTCATGAACCCCTCATGAACCCCTCTCATGAACCCCTCATGAACCCCTCATGAACCTCCTAATGAACCCCTCTCATGAACCTCTCTCATGAACCTCTCTCGAACCCCTCATGAACCCCTCATGAACCCCCCTCATGAACCCCTCATGAACCTCATGAACCCCTCTCATGAACCCCTCATGAACCCCTCTCATGAACCCCTCTCATGAACCTCATGAACCCCTCGAACCTCTCATGAACCTCTCATGAACCCCTCATGAACCTCATGAACCTCATGAACCTCTCATGAACCCCTCATGAACCCCTCATGAGCCCCCTAATGAACCCCCTCTCGAACCCCTCATGAACCCCTCTCTCGAACCGCTCATGAGCCTCCTCATGAACCTCTCATGAGCCCCCTAATGAACCCCCTCTCGAACCCCTCATGAACCCCTCTCTCGAACCCCTCATGAACCTCTCATGAACCCCTCATGAGCCCCCTAATGAACCCCCTCATGAGCCCCTCTCATGAACCCCTCATGAGCCCCCTACTTTTAACACAGACGATGTCATTTCTGACGCTCTCATTTAAAACCACAACAGAAGACTTCGATGATGTCGTTGAGGTGCGTGGGATCATGGGAGTTGTTGTTTTCATTGTTAAACTACCACTTTTACAGATGAAAGTCAGATGAAAGTCATCGTACTAAAGTGTAGCCGAGGTGTCTGTTAGATAACATGATGACAGATTTTTGTACGTGGAGGCACAATAGTTCACGTTCAGTTGGCTTGTTTTTGTTATCAGGGCTGAAGAAAATAGAACTTTCTGTCACTATGTACAGTCACTCACTCTAGGACCGCAAGTTTGACTTGAGAAAGTTAACATTAACCAACGGGGACATATTAGCCGAGCCCTACGCCGCTGGCAGACTCCTTCAACGGGAGAAGACTAGTTAGATAGCTAGCTGACTAGTTGCTTAGCTAGCTAGTCCATTTCCAGAGCCGGTTAGTTAAATGCCAGCCTGGCCAGTTAATCCTGCTCTAATGATGCAGCGTATTCCCAGAAGTAAAGCAGTAAAGCTCTAGTCCTTTATCTGTACCGAGTTGAACCGTAGCCACCATGTTTTTTTAATTGTTCCATATAAATGTCCACCAGTAACAGTTTACAAGTCATTCTCAATAGAAGACACATCCGTGTGTTCAGCTGCAGCTCTCTGATGACAACCGTCTACACTTTGTTTAAAAAGACCGACGTGATAACATCTGACACTGCGAGTTACACATGATTTAATTTTTTTGTCTTTTCTGCTGATACAATGTAAAATGAAATGGAGGTTGTGTAGAGAGAAGTCAGTGTTAAACAGAGAAGAACACGGAAGATTCTAGGATTCAAGTTTAGTATTTTTGAGGTGTGATAATAAAAACTAATTCATGTTAGCGACGTTATTCCAGACATTCACTGAGATTATGTTGTGAACTATCTGAGCTTTATAGCAGATTATAAAAATATCTCCAGAGCTGACTAGTTAGCTAGCTAGCTTGTCCCTTTTTGTTGTTGCAATTCAACAGGAAATAAGATTATCATTGAAGACATTTGTTTTCCTTTGTTGGTCACAGTTAAGTCTTATCACCGTCATATTTAGTATTGTTGGATTGTTTTAATGTCATTAAACTGTTATGAGACGGATTGAAGCGTTTGGATCATAACGATGTATATAATGTAATATATAATGTCATGTCATCATATCGACATATTTCTACATCACAGAAGAAGTGAAACAGAAGCAGCCCGAGATGAAGCTTCACATTTCTGAGGGTCATGAGAAACAAGTAGAACTCCGGCTTTAAGACGTTAAACCTAAGTGAAGCGACAGGAAGCAGGAAACAGGAAACAGGAAGCAGGAAACAGGAAGCAGGAAGAGGAGGAGGGAGGACTTGTTTTACAGCGTGTTATTAGGACGACATTAGTCTCTATTCTACGGTTTCTACTATTTCTACTGAACCACCTGCTCTTCTTTAAAGCTCTGAGCTGACTCTACTCTCATGTGTCTGTACATCATACATATATATATATATATATATATGTACATCATACAGATATATATATATATATATATACACACATCATCGGTGTTTCATACAGACCTCTCTTCCTGGTCCCCTGGTGCAGAGGGCTGTTCAGGTAGCTCACTGCACTCTTTTTCCTCTGAAACAAGAAAACAAACAAGTTAAATGTGAAAAATATTAAGTCTGAAACCTCCAACCATCAAATGTTTCACATGAATAAACGGATCAGCTGTAAATCTACACATCTGTGTTATTAAAGAGCAGAGCTGAACAACGCATCTGCACATTTTAAATTAAAGATCTGGAAAGTTTTTCTGCTCCATTTTCAAAATTAGACAAAACTCTCTTTAATGTGCACGATTATTACACTTTCTCTGTAGTTCTGTTGTTGTGCATATAATAAATAAATATCAAATATAGTAAGACAGCTAACATTGAAATTAAAGACAACTGTAGATATTTAAATATTATTTTAAATATCTAAAAGAAAGAAATACTAGAGGTAAAGAGAAATAAACTAAAGGGTTTCATACACTTCATAATACCATTTATCCTTTGATATCAAGTGTGTGAATGTGTGTGTATGAGGCTGCAGTTATAATAAATAATATTTAAATAAAATAATACTAAAAAATGCATCAAACTCCCAAATGAAAGAAGCTGAAACGAGGAAACGTTTTATGCATACAAATGACATATTTTCTTATTAAAGACTTATTTTTGATTCTCTGTTTTTGTATGTTTGCGTTTTGTCTGTGATTCTGATCCTTTGGGCTCCGTCTGATCCTAAGAACATGAATATAAAGAAGGATGAATAAAAACAGTTTAGTCTGAGCCTCCTGAACCCGGCCGGTACCTCGGGTTCGAACACGGCGCCGCTGTAAACCGGGTTGGCCGTCGTTCTCCTCTTCCGCTCCTGTCTTTTGCTCTGAATTTCTGGAAATGAACAAACACCAAAGTTAAGAAAACTTCACTTTCAGCTTCAGGATGTAAAAAGAGGAAACAAACAATCACATCACCTTCCAGGTGGTCGTGAGTCACGAGGCCCAGAGACACCATGAAGGCCAGTTTCTAGAGGGGACAAAGAGAATCAGCATCAGAGACACCCGGAGACATTCAGGGACACTTGGGGACACTCGGAGACATCCAGGGACACTCGGAGACATTCAGAGACACTCAGGAACACCCAGGGACACTCGGAGACACTACAAACTAAGCTTCAGTCACCAGTACAGACCTCTGGGTTCTCCTCCTTCTTGGGTCTGGGAGGAGGAGACAGCGGAGGAGTGGAGGAGGTGCTGACGACAACCTTCTGCTCTGCTCCTCCTGATTTAACAGTCTGCTGAGAGGAGAAGAAACATAAAGTGACGTTAACTCACAAAGGGCGTTTTTTTTTTCTGTGGTCTTGATTTTCAAAATAAAAGTCCTGCTCCTCTAACAGAACCATCATGACTAGAAGTAGAGAGAACTAGAACATGTCTTTAGTGCAGAATAACAGTTATGATGACATCAATCATTAAAAATATGATACTCCTCTCCTCTTCTCCCCTCCCCTCCTCCCCTCCCCTCCTCCTCTCCTCTCCTCCTCTCCTCTCCTCCCCTCCCCTAACTTAATCACCACGAAACACCTGATTGAATGTAAAGTGCTATAAAAAGAGGATTCATGTCAGAAATAGAGCAGCTTCACCTCTTTGATCGGTCAGTCGGGACAGTAAACGTCCAAAGCCCTTTGATCCTACCTTGGGCTCAGCGGTCAGGCTGCTGATCTGGATGGGCTTGGCGGTAGTCGGGGTGAGGATGGGGGTGAGGCCGAGCGTCCCGGCGGCTGTGCTGGCGAGGCGGGCGGCGTTGGCGGACACCGGCGTGGTGATGACGATGCCCGTAAGAGGGGCGGAGCCGGTCTTGCCGGTCTTGCCGGTTAACGACTGGCCGTTAACGATGCGGACCTGGTGGATCGGGGCCGCCGAGGGCAGCGAGGACGACAGCTTGGTGGCCAACATGACGGGCCTCTGGAGCAGCTGGGGGGCCGCCATCATGGGCGGGGGGGGGGGCCGGGGCGATGTGGACGTTGGTGGGCGTGGCCGGCTTTGGCCTGACCTGGAGACAACAGACAGCCAATCAGAAAGGGACACCTAGAATGAGCCGACACTGCTGGGTAACGCCACTGTGGAGCTCTGCTGTACTAGTAATACTACTACTATCACCGATTCTACTACTACTACTATCACCGATTCTACTACTACTACTACTACTACTATCACCGATTCTACTACTACTACTACTATCACTGATTATACTACTACTATCACTGATTCTACTACTATCACTGATTCTACTACTACTACTACCACCGATTCTACTACTACTACTACTACTACTATCACCGATTCTACTACTACTACTACTATCACCGATTCTACTACTACTACTATCACTGATTCTACTACTATCACTGATTCTACTACTACTACTACTATCACCGATTCTACTACTACTACTATCACTGATTCTACTACTACTACTACTACTATCACTGATTTTACTACTACTATCACTGATTCTACTACTACTACTACTATCACCGATTCTACTACTACTACTACTATCACCGATTCTACTACTACTACTATCACCGATTCTACTACTACTACTACTACTACTAGTACTATCACTGATTCTACTACTACTACTATCACCGATTCTACTACTACTACTACTAGTACTATCACCGATTCTACTACTACTACTATCACTGATTCTACTACTACTACTACTACTATCACTGATTCTACTACTACTATCACTGATTCTACTACTACTACTACTATCACTGATTCTACTACTACTACTATCACTGATTCTACTACTACTACTATCACTGATTATACTTCTTCCCAGTGTTGGCTGGTAGAACATGTTCTCTGTAGAGCTGTGCCACATCCAATCAATTTCAGCAAACATCCCAGAATGATTTAATGCAGAAACATTTTCTGGGAGAGTCAGACAGACAGGTGCTGAAGACACGCCCCCTCTGGGAGAGTCAGACAGACAGGTGCTGAAGACACGCCCCCTCTGGGAGAGTCAGACAGACAGGTGCTGTAGACACGCCCCCTCTGGGAGAGTCACACAGACAGGTGCTGAAGACACGCCCCCTCTGGGAGAGTCAGACAGACAGGTGCTGAAGAAACACCCCCTCTGTGAGTCAGACAGACAGGTGCTGTAGACACGCCCCCTCTGTGAGAGTCACACACACAGGTGCTGTAGACACGCCCCCTCTGGGAGAGTCAGACAGACAGGTGCTGTAGACACGCCCCCTCTGAGAGAGTCACAAAGACAGGTGCTGTAGACACGCCCCTCTGGGAGAGTCACACAGACATACACCTGGTGCAGGTGCTGACAGAAGCAGCAGAGTGAAGCTAGACAGGCCCAATAGTAATATCAGTCACCACAGAAAGGTCTACCCTCTCCACAGACAATGGAGATATTCTCATCTTTTTGAAAACAAATGTAAAGTTGTAAACCATTTCACAGTAATGTAACATTATTGTGTATTTGAATGACATAACCTGACAGGAAGTAAACATAGACCCAAGGGCATCAACATACCTCATGTTGCACTTAAACTTAACAGAAGTGAGTATTTTTTAATGTTTTATTTTTATTTATTTATTTAATTTTGTTTCAAATTGGACATCTTCAATATTTTTGTTTTTATGTAAGACTATAGTTCAAAGTTATTTGCTTTGAGTGTTCTTTAATTAATAAATGGAAAGCAAAGTTATATTTGACTCCTCCCCTTTTCTTTGCTGATCCGAAAAATTATCCGAACCATGACTCAAGAACCGTGATTTGAACCGTAAGGTTTGTGATCCGTTGCACCCCTTATACACACACACACACACACACGAGATTCTTACTCGTACTATTGCTTCTAACCGTCCTGATGATGATGAACAATATGCTGGAATACATCTGATTTATTGCTGTTACATAAATGGAATTAATGGTGCTGTTAGAGCTGCTTGACCGATCCATTAACAATAATAGGGTGAATGCAGGAGAGCAGACTGTTTCTGAAAGGCTAAACGCGAACAAATATAGATTGAAGCAGAATATTTAGCCAGATAAAAACATGTGAATTCTGGAAATGATAACATCTATCTTTTTTAATTTAATGTTGACTTTTGGACTGGACTGGGCATGATCTAAAAATGGTAAAATAGAGCTTCCTCCCTTTATATTTGTGGTCACTTATGAACCACAACATATGTTTCTGTATCCCATTAGTATTTACATCTCAGGGCATCTCTCTCTACAGCTTTTCTTTGGATGACAACTTCGTATCGTTGGTTTTCTAAAGGCGACATCACACTAACAGTATTACTACAGGTGCTCACAGTGACATTACTCAACACAGGTAAACAACATGTTTCCATTTAAAGGGTTAAAACACACCAACAGCCAGGAACACACAATACCAAGAAGCTGCAGGAAAAACAAGCTCTCACCACAAAAGGTAAAAACACACTCACACACATCCACAGGCAGGAAACCTTCAAAACATCCCGTTCACAGGTCAATTGGAAAATTATAAAAAGCACAACGAGAGGAGAAGAGTAGAGGCAGCACAGAGCAAACAATGTTTTAGTGCCACGGAGCAAGGCATGAGTGTTTGCTTTGCTGCCCTCTGCTGGAGAGTGAGCAAGTCACCTTAGGTGGGCCACACACACTGATCTGAGGATGTTAGGGTTGGAGGCGGGTCTTATAGGGACGCACCTGTGGCTGAAAGGTGGGTCGAGGCATCAGTCTAGGAGGAGGGACAAACTGAGGAACTTTGATTGGCTGGGCTGTGGTGGTGGCCTGCACCTGAGACAAAACCACAGCAGATGTGGATCTGTGGTACTGTTACACCGACACGTCTGCTGCTGTTACACCGACACGACTGCAGCTGTTACACCGACACGACTGCAGCTGTTACACCGACACGACTGCAGCTGTTACACCGACACGTCTGCTGCTGTTACACCGTCATGTTTGCTGTTGTTACACCGTCATGTTTGCTGTTGTTACACTGAGACGTCTGCTGTTGTTACACCGACATGTTTGCTGTTGTTACACCGACATGTTTGCTGTTACACCGACACGTCTGCTGTTGTTACACAGACACGTCTGCTGCTGTTACACCGACACGTTTGCTGCTGTTACACCGACACGTTTGCTGCTGTTACACCGACACGACTGCAGCTGTTACACCGACACGACTGCAGCTGTTACACCGACACGACTGCAGCTGTTACACCGACACGACTGCAGCTGTTACACCGACACGTCTGCTGCTGTTACACCGACACGACTGCTGCTGTTACACCGACACGACTGCTGCTGTTACACCGACACGACTGCTGCTGTTACACCGAGACGTCTGCTGCTGTTACACCGAGACGTCTGCTGCTGTTACACCGAGACGTCTGCTGCTGTTACACCGAGACGTCTGCTGTTGTTACACCGACATGTTTGCTGCTGTTACACCGACACGTCTGCTGCTGTTACACAGACACGTTTGCTGCTGTTACACAGACACGTTTGCTGTTGTTACACCGACACGTCTGCTGCTGTTACACCGAGACGTCTGCTGTTGTTACACCGTCACGTTTACTGTTGTTACACCGTCACGTTTGCTGTTGTTACACCGTCACGTTTGCTGTTGTTACACTGAGACGTCTGCTGTTGTTACACAGACACGTTTGCTGTTGTTACACAGACATGTTTGCTGTTGTTACACAGACACGTCTGCTGCTGTTACACCGTCATGTTTGCTGTTGTTGTGAATTAATTTAGTTGTGCAACTTTCTGATGTGTCCGGACATTTTCTTTCTCGGGACGTTGTGGTAAAATGACGCCTATCTTCGACCTCTACTAATCCTCTTCTGTTGTTTGACATGAACATGACTCCACAGCCTCCTGGAGCATCAACCACGTGATTAAAGAAACATCCTTCACCAAGAGCCGGGACACTTGTCAACTGAAGGGAGTCTAAAAACCCTCAGTCGAGATGCTCCTCTACACTCAGCAGCTCTCAGATGACAACACTCTACAATAACCCAGATTAGAGGAGACGACACATCACTGGACAGGAGGGTCTTACCACCATGGCGTTCTTGGATACCAGTCGCACCGGCTCCGAGCTCTGATTGGTCAGCTTGCTGGCCACCTGCAGGTTGATGGGGGCGTTCTGCAGGTCGGGTTTGGTGATAGCTGTGGTTACAGTAGCGACAGTGGGCGAGCGTTGCGGCAGGGCGGCAGCTTTCAGCACCAGAGGTAGAGTCTTCGTGGTGAGGACCGGTGTGACCGTCAGGGTCTGTTGAGACAGTTAGGGTTATTTATCCCAGTGTTAGGATACTCAAAGAGTGAGTTCATGAGGAACCGTCTTGGCCACCTGCACAACTACCAAGTTCCTACATTTCCCAGCATGCCATCTGATAAAAGAAGGGTTGGAACTTCACTCTTCACATTTGATTTACAATATCAAATACCAAAACTTTATTACATTTAACAACATTCTCTACTTTTACTGGATGCTACATTGTCAGTTTTTGGACATTTTATCAAACAGAAGACTAATTAACTCTTAACTAACAAACTCTTCTCACCCTAGTTTATGAATGTGTGTGTGTATGTGTGTGCTAATGTATGTGTGTGTGTGTGTGTGTGTGTGTATATATATGTGTGTGTGTGTGTGCGTCCTACCTGCTGCAGTCCTCCAGGTATCTGCTGACTCTGCAGCAGGTTGCTCTGCTTCACGTCTCCTCCTGGAGGAGTTTGGACGAGCAGCTGCAGCTTCGTCTCAGGCTCCTGTTTCACCATCAACTCCTTCCTCAGCTGCTCCACCACCTTCTTCTGCAGGAGAGAGGAAACAGGAGAGGAGAGAGAGGAAACAGGAGAGAAGAGGAAGGAACCAGGAGAGGAGAGAGAGGAAACAGGAGAGGAGAGAGAGGAAACAGGAGAGGAGAGAGATGAACCAGGAGAGGAGAGGAAGGAAACAGGAGAGGAGAGAGAGGAAACAGGAGAGGGGAGAGAGGAAACAGGAGAGGAGAGAGAGGAAACAGGAGAGGAGAGAGAGGAAACAGGAGAGGAGAGAGAGGAAACAGGAGAGGAGAGAGAGGAAACAGGAGAGGAGAGAGAGGAAACAGGAGAGGAGAGGAAGGAAACAGGAGAGGAGAGAGAGGAAACAGGAGAGGGGAGAGAGGAAACAGGAGAGGAGAGAGAGGAAACAGGAGAGGAGAGAGAGGAAACAGGAGAGGAGAGAGAGGAAACAGGAGAGGAGAGAGAGGAAACAGGAGAGGAGAGAGAGGAAACAGGAGAGGAGAGGAGGAAACCGGAGAGGAGAGGAAGGAAACAGGAGAGGAGAGGAAGGAAACAGGAGAGGAGAGAGAGGAAACAGGAGAGGAGAGAGAGGAAACAGGAGAGGAGAGGAAGGAACAGGAGAGGAGAGAGAGGAAACAGGAGAGGAGGAAACCGGAGAGGAGAGGAGGAAACCGGAGAGGAGAGGAGGGAAACAGGAGAGGAGAGGAAGGAAACAGGAGAGGAGAGAGAGGAAACAGGAGAGAAGAGAGAGGAAACAGGAGAGGAGAGGAGGAAACAGGAGAGGAGAGAGAGGAAACAGGAGAGGAGAGGAAGGAAACAGGAGAGGAGAGAGAGGAAACAGGAGAGGAGAGAGAGGAAACAGGAGAGGAGAGGAAGGAAACAGGAGAGGGGAGAGAGGAAACAGGAGAGGAGAGAGAGGAAACAGGAGAGGAGAGAGAGGAAACAGGAGAGGAGAGAGAGGAAACAGGAGAGGAGAGGAGGAAACAGGAGAGGAGAGAGAGGAAACAGGAGAGGAGAGAGAGGAAACAGGAGAGGAGAGGAGGAAACCGGAGAGGAGAGGAAGGAAACAGGAGAGGAGAGGAAGGAAACAGGAGAGGAGAGAGAGGAAACAGGAGAGGAGAGAGAGGAAACAGGAGAGGAGAGAGAGGAAACAGGAGAGGAGAGAGAGGAAACAGGAGAGGAGGAAACCGGAGAGGAGAGGAGGAAACCGGAGAGGAGAGGAGGGAAACAGGAGAGGAGAGGAAGGAAACAGGAGAGGAGAGAGAGGAAACAGGAGAGAAGAGAGAGGAAACAGGAGAGAAGAGAAGGAAACAGGAGAGGAGAGAGAGGAAACAGGAGAGGAGAGGAAGGAAACAGGAGAGGAGAGAGAGGAAACAGGAGAGGAGATGAGGAAACCGGAGAGGAGAGAGAGGAAACAGGAGAGGAGAGGAGGAAACCGGAGAGGAGAGGAAGGAAACAGGAGAGGAGAGAGAGGAAACAGGAGAGGAGAGAGAGGAAACAGGAGAGGAGAGAGAGGAAACAGGAGAGGAGAGGAAGGAACAGGAGAGGAGAGAGAGGAAACAGGAGAGGAGGAAACCGGAGAGGAGAGGAGGAAACCGGAGAGGAGAGGAGGGAAACAGGAGAGGAGAGGAAGGAAACAGGAGAGGAGAGAGAGGAAACAGGAGAGAAGAGAGAGGAAACAGGAGAGGAGAGGAGGAAACAGGAGAGGAGAGAGAGGAAACAGGAGAGGAGAGAGAAGAAACAGGAGAGGAGAGAGAGGAAACAGGAGAGGAGAGGAAGGAAACAGGAGAGGAGAGAGAGGAAACAGGAGAGGAGAGGAGGAAACCGGAGAGGAGAGAGAGGAAACAGGAGAGGAGAGGAGGAAACCGGAGAGGAGAGGAAGGAAACCGGAGAGGAGAGGAAGGAAACAGGAGAGGAGAGAGAGGAAACAGGAGAGGAGAGGAGGAAACCGGAGAGGAGAGAGAGGAAACAGGAGAGGAGAGGAGGAAACCGGAGGAGAGGAAGGAAACAGGAGAGGAGAGAGAGGAAACAGGAGAGGAGAGGAGGAAACCGGAGAGGAGAGAGAGGAAACAGGAGAGGAGAGGAGGAAACCGGAGAGGAGAGGAAGGAAACAGGAGAGGAGAGGAAGGAAACAGGAGAGGAGAGAGAGGAAACAGGAGAGGAGAGAGAGGAAACAGGAGAGGAGAGGAAGGAACAGGAGAGGAGAGAGAGGAAACAGGAGAGGAGGAAACCGGAGAGGAGAGGAGGAAACAGGAGAGGAGAGAGAGGAAACAGGAGAGGAGAGGAGGAAACAGGAGAGGAGAGAGAGGAAACAGGAGAGGAGAGAGAGGAAACAGGAGAGGAGAGAGAGGAAACAGGAGAGGAGAGGAGGAAACAGGAGAGGAGAGAGAGGAAACAGGAGAGGAGAGGAAGGAAACAGGAGAGGAGAGAGAGGAAACAGGAGAGGAGAGGAGGAAACCGGAGAGGAGAGAGAGGAAACAGGAGAGGAGAGGAGGAAACCGGAGAGGAGAGGAAGGAAACCGGAGAGGAGAGGAAGGAAACAGGAGAGGAGAGAGAGGAAACAGGAGAGGAGAGGAGGAAACCGGAGAGGAGAGAGAGGAAACAGGAGAGGAGAGGAGGAAACCGGAGAGGAGAGGAAGGAAACAGGAGAGGAGAGGAAGGAAACAGGAGAGGAGAGGAAGGAAACAGGAGAGGAGAGAGAGGAAACAGGAGAGGAGAGGAAGGAAACAGGAGAGGAGAGAGAGGAAACAGGAGAGGAGAGGAGGAAACCGGAGAGGAGAGGAGGAAACAGGAGAGGAGAGAGAGGAAACAGGAGAGGAGAGGAGGAAACCGGAGAGGAGAGGAGGAAACCGGAGAGGAGAGAGAGGAAACAGGAGAGGAGAGGAGGAAACCGGAGAGGAGAGAGAGGAAACAGGAGAGGAGAGAGAGGAAACAGGAGAGGAGAGGAAGGAAACAGGAGAGGAGAGGAGGAAACCAGAGAGGAGAGAGAGGAAACAGGAGAGGAGAGGAAGGAAACAGGAGGAGAGGAGGAAAAGAGAGAGGAAACAGGAGAGGAGTGGAAATAGGAGCGGAGAGGAGAGGAGGAGAAGAGGAGAGGAGATGAGGAGAGGAGAGAGGAAACAGGAGAGGAGAGGAGGAGAGGAGAGAGGAAACAGGAGAGGAGATGAATCTACTAATAAACATGAAACTAAAGAATATCCCAGCATGCACTGGGAGAGACAGCGTCACCATGGACATGTCACCAGAGGATTATCACACAAACAATAACGTGACATATTTACATTATGACACATGAACATGTTGGTCCGTCCCTCAACTCTGTCTGACTTCCTGTCTGTGTCTCATAGCCACGATCACCGCTCTGATCTGATTGGCTGGTACTGCATCTCATTAAGGGGACCGGAGAGGACACAGGTGTCGGCGGAAAAGTCAGAAAATCCATTAGGGTTCACCTAGACAGGTGCTAGTCACCATCACAGGACTGACACACAGACCATCCTCACCTACAGGGAGTTTAGAGTACTCAGTTAACCTAAGCTGCAGGTCTTTTGGGAGGAACCCGGAGAACCTGGACAGAACATGCAAACTCCACATAGAAGACCCGTCCAGTCCGGGAATCGAACCCACTATGCTGTGCGGTGACGGTGCTAGCCACAACACCACCGTGCAGAAACACGTACCTGCTTCTCACTGAGCGCTGTGATCTTGGCTTGAAGTTCGTGGAGCTGCTTCTTCAGATCTGCGTTCTGAAAACAGGAACCAGTTAAAGTCTAAAGTTTAAAGAGCAGCTGCAGTCATCAATACACCTGAGACTAAAGGAAACACCTGAGACTAAACACCTGAGACTAAACACCTGAGACTAAACACCTGAGACTAAAGGAAACACCTGAGACTAAACACCTGAGACTGAAGGAAACACCTGAGACTAAAGGAAACACCTGAGACTAAACACCTGAGACTAAACACCTGAGACTGAAGGAAACACCTGAGACTAAACACCTGAGACTGAAGGAAACACCTGAGACTAAACACCTGAGACTGAAGGAAACACCTGAGACTAAACACCTGAGACTAAACACCTGAGACTGAAGGAAACACCTGAGACTAAACACCTGAGACTGAAGGAAACACCTGAGACTAAAGGAAACACCTGAGACTAAAGGAAACACCTGAGACTAAACACCTGAGACTAAACACCTGAGACTGAAGGAAACACCTGAGACTAAACACCTGAGACTGAAGGAAACACCTGAGACTAAACACCTGAGACTGAAGGAAACACCTGAGACTAAAGGAAACACCTGAGACTAAACACCTGAGACTAAACACCTGAGACTGAAGGAAACACCTGAGACTAAACACCTGAGACTGAAGGAAATACCTGAGACTAAACACCTGAGACTGAAGGAAACACCTGAGACTAAACACCTGAGACTAAACACCTGAGACTGAAGGAAACACCTGAGACTAAACACCTGAGACTGAAGGAAACACCTGAGACTAAAGGAAACACCTGAGACTAAACACCTGAGAC